>NC_091251.1:42775000-42990000 GCF_042477335.2 Ovis canadensis | reverse complement strand
TATTTGGCCTATAAATTCTACCAGCAGAAAACTTCTAAAGGTACGAAATTGTGTGTGTGTGTGTGTGTGTGTGTGTGTGTGTTATGAGCCAGGTTGAAAGATCACCAACGTGTCCAACCTCCTCTTTAGCTGCATGATGTTTAAAAAAAATACTTTCAGATGAAGCTTTTCATGTTCATCTTCTGCCAGAATAAAGGGTTTTTTCGGGGTTAATTTTACATCATAAGAAATAACTAACGTCTGTGCTCAAAGATAATTCATCTGCCTGTGTTTTTTCTCTGTCTTAGTTACTAAAATACTGTTGAATATGTAAATTAAGAATTTACATATAGATGTTCATAGATGAGTAAACAACTTCTATGGAATTTGAAATCCTGTGTTGAAAAGATTACTTAATCATTAATATTTAATATAAATTATAGGATGCTGTCTTTTTATTTCAGACACCTCCACATGCAGGCACTATAGTGTGATGATTTGCTCATTAAGCTTAATTTTTTTTTTTCCTAAAACAACAGCAAAACAGGCAATGTAATGCCATTTTCAAAATTCCATGCAACATTCCTGAACACCTCTGACATTAACATGATGGTACTACACAAAACGCCTGCCAAAGTAAGCAGAGTGAAAAAAGGTGTGAGGGATTTGCATGCTTCTCAGTTGTTCAAATAAATATACTATCCTGAAATTTTGTAACACCCAAACTTTGAATCCTGTGTTCAGAAGGGATACTGTCATAAACTTTTATTTACTTCTGTGCTGTCAGCCTGATTGGGAAATCATTCACTATCTCGGAAATCCAAGTTTGAATCTTATTTTGGGTTCTTCCCTCTTCCCATTGCACAACAAGCAAGCAAACAGCCATTAATAGAAGTATGCAAAGGAACAAGGAAATAAGCTTCTATTGTTTTGTATCATTTTTAAGTAGAATTTTTATAAACCATTTATTAGTTTAATTAGCATTATGCTGTTTAAACACAGAAATAACACTTCTGATACCAGCTAACTGTTCATGAAGAAATTCTGGGCCACTTGGAATACAGAGAGCTTCCCTCTCGTTTTTGTCATCCAATTATATCTGGAGTCTTTTTGCAAAATTTAATAAGTATTTATTTTTATTTTAAATGCTTGTAGGTAAAATTTGACAAGTTCTTCATTTATAAATTAACTCTCATATCAGCTGAAAAAAAATTTGGCAAAGTTTTTCTTCCTTTCCTGTCAGTAGAGTAAATGCTGAAGGGTTTACTTAGTAGTTGGCTCATATTTAGAAAGTGTTTAATGAAATTATTAAGTTACTTCATCACAGTTTAGATCCCAGAACTCTCTATTCTTGGTTTTAACAGATAAAGTCAACCTAGGTTTAATTTCTTTAACAACTTCACACCCTATCACGTTAACCTTAACCTTCTTAAAAATTTAGAGATGAATAATCGTTGTAATAGTATTTGTTTGCATTTCCTTGCTCTCCCACCCGCCCCACTCCAGATGCTAAGATAGAGAGGTGGTAGAGTTGTCCAATTTTTTATAATGCTTTTTTTTATACCACCTCGGAAGGCACTTGCTCCTATCTCGGGTTTACTATTTAGTATAAAGAGTTCCGATTTGGGTATATTTAAGAAAGACTCAGCTGTCAAAAGCAAAGAAACTGGGAATGGTGTTTTGACAACCATATAGTGTTAAAGGAAATACTGTAGTCTGAATAAAATTGCTTATGTTCTCCAAAACAAGAGTAATATAAAAACACTTTTTTATTTATATGGAAAAGCAAAAGCAGAAATAAATTCCAAAGGTTTCCCTTTCTTTAAGAAATTCTGAGAGAACTGCAGTCGCCATCTGTTAAGGGTTGGGAATTGAGCAAGAAGCCACATTTTGAAGGAAAATGAGAAGAAAAGATAAGGGAAGTCTGTGTCTTCCCCACACTCCTCCTCCCCCCGCCCCCCGCCCCCCCAGGTCAGCGCCCGCACTCGCCCCAGCTCACCCTGGTTAGATCTGTCCAGAAGAGTCCGTCAGGATCCTAGCCCCCTCCCGCCCCTGTGGGCCCGTTAACCCGGAGCAGATTTGGGAAGGGAAATGTGGCTAATATCTCTAACAGCTGTCAGAGGAGGGACCTTCCTTCAAAGGGACTGGACAGGGATTCTCCACAAGTTCCCCACCAGTCTTGCAGGCCAGCAATTTGATAAGGAGCCTGGACCTCCGCTGCAAGTTGCCACTGTGTTAGGAGGGCTGGTGTCTGGGGCGGGGGCGCTGTTTGGATGTGCGGGCTTAGCAGCCACAGCCCGGTACGGACGAGCCTGGGAGGAGGCAGGCGGGGGCTCAGGCAGGCGCAGGGGGCGTGCAGACTCTCCCTCTCCGCTCGGGCGGCTCTGGCCCTCACCTGGCCTTTTTTTTTTGCGCGCGCGCGCGTGTGTGTGTTAGACAGACAGACGAGCTTCAAACTGACGGGGTGACGAGGGAGAACCTAACAGTCGCTGTAATCAACCAAGGGCGTCGTGCACGGTCGTGGAGCTCCCTCCGTCGGGGCCAGGCTTGGAGGAAGCTGCTGCGCAGGGAAACTGCGGGTCTGATGGGGGAGGCCGGTCAGATTGTGATGAGAATGGAGACCGTCCGGGCAGTGTTTGAAGGGAGGTTTTAATATTAATAGTTTCGGTGTAGAGACAGAAGGGAGATTGCGTCTACGGCTCCTCGGGGCAGACTCTGGGTGACAGCGATGATGGATGATCCAGCAGAGCCCAACAGCTCCTCCCCTCCAGCCCCAACAGTGTCAAAGCTACTTTACTTGAAGCTTTAGAAATAAAATAAATAAACAGCATCCCCCTTCCCACTCTTCATACATCTCCATCTCCACCCCCCCCCCACCGCTCCCCGACATCGATTTATGGATCATTATGAATCAATTACTGTTCTCAATACTTTTCCATTGGCTTAAATAAAACAGTCCAAAGATGAAAACGTGGGGTTCGGTGGGGATTTTTTTTTTTTCCCCTGACAGGAACAATCGCAAAATCCATTATCTCATAATCAGAGGCACTGGGTTAGGAGGTGAAGCGAAAGGAAGGGTCACCCAGTAAATAAGTGGGGAGAACGCAGTGAGGGGGTCGCCCAGCAGCTGTCTTTGTTCAGTTGGGTCTGTGGGTTTGGTTTGTTTGTTGTTTGGGGTTTTTTGAACGGGGGTGGGGAGGTGGGAGGAGACCCTCGTGAGAATGAGATGCCTACAGGTTTGTAACCTAATTATTTAACTCCTTTGGAGAAATCTATTTGAACGTGTGTCACGGCAAACATCAGAGGTTGTTGGTAGTGAGGTCACACACGGTGAAGGTGTGGAGGAATGAATGGGTCGTCCGGAGGACGGATTTTCACTTTGTTGTGAGCAACTGTGAGAGGTTTGCTGCTGGAAAGAGGGGTTCTCCCTCCCGCAACGCCCTCCTGCGTCCCCGCCGTGGGCTGTTTTTGTCGCTAGGACTGGTTTGGGTCTGGGACCAGCCGCCCCCGTTCGCCCCCACCCCCGCCCCCACCCCGGCCGCCCGAGGCTTTTCTTCCCTTACTTGCCCCTTCCGCGGCGGTGCCCGAGGTTCTCTAGGTGTTTCTATGACTACATTGTGTGTGTGGGAGGGTCAGCTGTGGGGGTTGCCCGCGAGAGGGCCGTTCCTGGGCGATCATTTATCAATGTCACCCACATAATGATTCTCTCTGCAGCCTCCTATTGATGAGGATAATTACATTAGCTCAGAGTGACTGATCAATGAAAAACCACCACACAAAAACTTCTTTACTCCTCTATAATACCAAAAACCGATACAGAAATAACATAGAAAGCCTGATTTTCTTTCCTTTCCCTACCCACCAATGGATTCTGCCCCCCACTCCCCCAAAAAAGACGGGGGAGTAATGTAAGAAAAAAGACCCAGGTTTATTTCGTTTAAAGGAGGATGCGATTTTGTCCGTGAATGCATTTTCTCTAAATGTGTTGGCTTCATTCCTCTATTGGTACAGAATATCAACGGACTTGCTAATGTGAGTTGCTTTTAGACTGGTCTGTGGTTTTCCGTTCTTTTTATTTCTTTCTTTTCCTTTGGACATTTTTTTTTCTATTTCAAAAAAAAGGAGACAATTATTTTATAAATAACTGGAAAGGGAAATTACTCTAGGTCCTCTTTTTTTTTTTAAGCGTTTGCTTAAGTCGGGTTATCTTTTGTCTTTATCACTTCATAAAGTAGTGCAATTAAAGATGTGATGTTGCATAGGTTGCATAGGTGGATCCATAATACGGCGACATAATATGTTATATTCCCGCCTGAAAGTTTGCAGCTAAATTACGATTTCGCTTTTGCTAGACTTAAAAATCAATATTTTCTCAATTAAATAGAATTTTAATGCTTTACTTGCGAGTTGTTAAAGGCGCTGTAAATTTTATTGTTATGTTTTTTGGCTTCGGAGTAGATGCAGGAGGAGACCGGTTGATTCTCCTGGTCTTTTTTCTCTCAAAGAACCTAGCCCAGGAACATCCAGTGTGTCAGATCAAATGCAAGCAACAAAGGTAAGGAGGGTTCCTAGAGGGAAGGGGCTAAGGGTGGGGAGCCCGCCAGGGGAGCCCTCCAGCGCCAGAGGCCATTGTCTTGTATATTTTCACCTCTCTGTGTCCCGCCTCCTGAAAGTGACAGAAGTGTCCATTTTACTCTAATCTTTCTCAAAGAGGAGCACGTTCGACTCCCATCTGTTCCCTGACGATCAGAAAGAAAGCTAAATTTGGGGAGCATTCTAGATTCTTCCCAGTGTCCCCCACTCTTTTCTGTTTCCTTTCCTTATTTCACCAAAATGTAACTCCGAACTAGTTCCTTCGCGAATTCTGCCATATTTCATATGCGTTCTGGCCTCTTATGTCAGAACTCACTCCCCACCCTCAAGAGCAGCTCACTGTTTACAGATGTTTTCTCCTTCCACACGTCCCACCTAGTAAAAGCTCCCGCAGAGAATTAACTGTGGTGTGTTAATAGCCCAGGTCTGCTACTGCTCTCCCCTGCAAAGCTGAAATCTGGTAAGGTGAGGAATGGCGTTGAACTAACGCTGGAGAGCAGCGCCAGGAGGGCTGCAGCCCAGAGATTTGAAAATTCCAGGCCCAGGGACTTTGTGGGAAGCAAGGTTGTGAAACTTTTAGATTGTAAGGCGGAAAGGAGGATAAGAAAATGAGGCTCGAAGGGTACCAAATAAGAGAAGAATTGAGCCAGGCAGAAAAAAAAAAAAAAAAGAAGAAGGGCCTTTGGGACCTCTTTGTAAGTTAAAGATAAATAATAGTGAAGGGAAATTGAATACCTAAGGCTTGCTATTAATTTTTTTAACCCAATGTCTAAGAACAAGTCCTCTGAAATGCCAGGAAGGGCTGAATTTCCAAATGGAACTACTCACAGAGTTCCTTCGCAGTTCCCTCTTCAGCTAATTTGCTGGGAATGAGAAGACCAGGGAAAGGGCTCTGTGTGTGGTGGACCAAGGGCTTAAGTAAGAGTATGGTGGGAAGGGGCACCTCGCTATAATGAGGCTGCTGTTTTAAGCTTGAATAGAGAAGGGGTGGGGGGAGGATAGAGAAAAAGGCACGCAAGGCCACAATGCACTTTAAAATAATTCTCACCTACCTGCCTTTCTTTTCCATTTTACTCACATACTCTATCAAATGTTATACATAGGTGGTGGGAATTTCTAGTTCATCATCTTTTGTCCAGAGACCCACCGGATTGATTCCCCTTCTCTTAGATTCCTGACATGTAAGCCTAGACCACGGCCTTTTTATCAAGTGAGTGGGGCTTTGTTAATGTATTTGTACTTTTCTGCTCTCAGTCCAAGTTTCTCACTTTGGCGGAAGGAGGGGTGCAAGAAAGGAGGGGGAGGGGAGCAGGACACAAAGACTTTATCTCATTCTCACCAAGCAGGTTTCAAAATAAGAACTCAATGGGAAGAAAAAACGAAAGAATGGACAAAAAATAAAGAGAGGGTGAGGATTGTTTATCACAACAGGTTTACTTGTCTGGAAGAAAGGTGATTCTATGATTTTTTTTTTTTCCTTTGAGGATTCTGATTTCTTCATATTGAAACATTTTCAGATTTCAACCCTTTAGCAGACAAAACCTCAATATAAATATGACATGGGCCACTGGCAAAAAAATGAACTTAAACTCACTGCTAAGAGAGGAGGGGGAGTGGGGAGCAGAGAGAACCCTTTCTGATTAATAACTAGCAGGGTAATGTTGAGGGCTTTTTCTGCCCGATTGCCTTTTTGAATTAGAGCCGATTTCTTCACACTTCAATAGTGCCTGTCTCCTTTAAAATGACTGGCAGATTTGTTTCTCTTTTTTCTCTCCCTGAGACTTAATGATGTAAATTTTCTAATTAGTTAAATCATATTGCTTAAAGGCCTAATATTTACGGTGTAAGAAACGATCATCCTGATATGAACCTCTCGAAATATTCGGAGAATAACATTTGACTTTTAGGTTGAGGGATGAGAGAGGAGGAAGGGCTATTACGGGAAGCTGTTTAGAGGAGAGAAGGCACGGACCCGGCAACATGTTAAATTAATAGTTGAAGTTGAGCTGGGCTCACACCCCAAGTCCGCTTTTATTTTTCAATCAGCGAAGATTTAATTGGCAGCCCTCAGGCCGGGCGATCTGATATTTTCTCATTAGTTTCCCATCACTAATCTTGAGCGTTAGATTGGCTTAAAGGTTGTCAACATTTGACCAATTTTATTTAAGGGGAAAAAATCACGCATTATGGCTCCGGGATGTGAGATCTGCAAATAAATCCTGCTTGGATCAGCGGAACTAACAGGCGAAAAAAATGTTGACTATTCGTCGGCGCATTTAATAAGTTGCATTAATGTATATTTCAAGGCTAGGGAGAGAGATTATACATGTGCATCATAGATGCAGATGAAAAGGGGTTGATGGGGAGGGGGGTGCACTATAAGCTGAGTGGGGAGGTAAAGCTAGACGTAGGTATGTTGCCTAACAGCAGGTAAATAACCCAAGTGGAAGAGCGGCTGAGGGTTTAGGAGCTACATTCCCCCCGCCCCCCTTCCTTTTGCAGCTGCGTAAAACTGCAAAGCCTCTTGTAGCACCAAGCGGCTCGGCTGTCTGGTCCAGAGATAACATAAGCGCGCCCCCTGCTGGCTAACAGAGTAGACGGCTGCGCGTCAGCCCCCTGCAAAGCAAGTCGTGTTTTTCCGCGCTCCCCACCCCCGCCCCGCTCGACTGACTCGCTTCACAACCACCACTTCTGTTCTGCAAAAGAACCCCGCGGTAGGAGAATAGTTTGTCAAAGCTGAGCATTTAAGTGAATATAAGAAAAATAATAACATACGAAAAATAAAATAATGAAATACGAACCCCCACCTTCACTTGGCCTCCAGGGAATAAACTATCAAATGACTAAGAAAGGGACAGGTATTCTTCTTCTAAATCTCTTTATTTTCCGGGATTTTGCTGTGACTTGTTTGTTTCTGCCGAGCTGTAGATTTCGAGTCCAAGGAAATATGTTTAATAGAGGCTGTAGAAGTTGTGTGTGTGTGTGTGTTTTAATGGATATCTGATGGGAAAAGAGGCCAATACAAAACAACATTTTACAGCCTTGAAAAATTAAACTCCCGGGAACTCTCACTATTTCAGTCAAGTCCCAAGAAATCCCTTTCGGAATTCAGACAGTTGCTTGTCTTGAATGACCCTTCGCTGCACCGCCAAGAAATCTCGGCCCCTGTCTGGGTTTTGTTTTTGCTTTTAAACAGAGAATGTGCTTGAAAGTTGTCATCCTATCTACCTACCTATCTACACACACACACACACACACACACACACACGGACCTTTTCTCGGAAGGTCCCTCTTCTTCCTCCGCTGTGTTCTCAATTTTGCTGGAAACGGAAAGGAGAACTGAAATGCACCAAAGTAAACCGCCACTGCTTTTGACACTTGATCTTCCCCGGGTGCTTCCCGCCAGTGCAAGGTGTGGGACTGTTACTAGATGAGAGTGCTGGGGTTATTTTTCAACCTTTTCGGTGCCCAGAGTCGCTTTCTTGGCATCCCAGGGCATCTTCCCGAATTCTAACCATGGTACGGCGAGGGCGCGCAGGTAGCGAGAGCCGGGACAACCTCGGGTCGGGAGAGCCGCCACCAGCCTCTCTTCCCCGGGAAACGCGCTGGCCGAGCAGCCCTGACGCGGAAAGTGTTCTGGCCACAGCCAGATGCCACCGAAAGAGCGCAAATCTGTAGTGAGAGACGACTTTAGTTTATAGGGAGTTTGGGGGGGACGCCTTTAGAAGGTACCTGATTGCGGGATTTTGTGGAAACAGCTCTGAGAAATGAGGGGAAGAACCAGGGGGCAGGGAAAGGTGGGTCTCTTGATGTTCATTTCTTGCCAAAGGATCAGGACCTTAGAGTTTGAAAATCCGTTCTCTTACCTCACTTCTCCCTAGGCTCCCCGCCCCGCCGCGTCACGCCTCCTCCAATCCTCCTTTTTGGGGATGCTCCGGGAAGGGCAGCCGGGGACTTGAGGGGACCAGCGCTCCTAGGGCAAGGCGGAGGCAGCCCGGGCTGGTGCCAGTGAAGTGGTGCCTCAGTCCTCCGGTTGTCTGAAGAATTGCTGGGGCCATTATGACAACTGAGGTAAAGTTAAATATTTATACTCCAACGTGTTCTCATTATTTTTTGTCTGTTTTGAAGACATTCAGTGCGTTCAAACCTACTTTAAACATAAATCCTGGTCTGGCTGAAGCAGAACCTGTCTCCTGGCACTGAAGTTGACTTTTGGAAAAGTCTTCATTAAGCTCAGAAGTGAAAGGAAAGTTATCTGTAAACGATATTAGTTTAAATATATATGTGGATATGTACATATAGTTCATTTAAATATATATGTGGATGTGCGCATATGTAGCACACATTATATATCTATCTATTTCCACCTAGTTATAACAGAGAAAAGGAAGCAAGTGCCCCCCCCACAGCTGAATCCAAATAAAAATAATTCCAGGAGATATTCTCACAGAAAGAAAAAAAAACACACACATTAAAATCTCATTGTGTTTGTCTCAGTTCGACTTAATGAAATTTGGAGACATTGACAGTCTGGTCAGTGCTCTAAGTAAATTAATACAAAGGTCCTTAGGAAGAGACCAAAAACACCTCTTGCCATTAATCTTAAACCACTTGAAGATTATGATTAAATGAATGGGATCACTAAGCATTATCATCTCAAATAGCTATTAACTGTCTCCACCCTTTTATTGTGGCAACAAAATAAACTCTCCGCTAGGAATGATGTTTCTTCCTTTTTATCTTTGTTTTCTGTTTTGCTTGAAGGGCAAAGAAGGGAAAACAGACTCCAAGAAAACCATCTCAAAAGTCTTGGATTTGTTGCTGTTAAAAGGCTGCTGTTCATTTCTGATTTCCTCATCTTTTGCTACAAAGGGAAAAGAAATCTAATGATGTGTCTACATTTGATGAGAAGAAAACACTAACACTGAAGGTGCACTTGCTTTATTTTCTTTTTCCCTGATTTTTTTTTTTAATATCCTCTAGTTTTGCAGGTTGAAAGCTGTGGAGATGTAAAAGGATGTTCACTTGTCCACATCTATTCGCTGACTTTCATCACTTGAATTTTGTAGGATTTTTTTTTGTCAAATAGAAGTTATGGGAAAGAGAATTAGACACTTGCCAAAGGACAACAATATTATACACTTTCAAGTAAGCTCCACCTAATCCCGTATTTGAGTGCTGAGGCGGTGTGTGCTATTTTCCCTTAATAAACCTCAAAGCCCTCATTAGACATAAAGAGGGATGAGAACTCTATTAGGGGGCATTCTAACAAAAAAGGAAGCAGTGCATCTCTGCTCTTAGAGCCCTAGGAAAGAATACCCGGAAAAAATGCCAAAGCCGTTGTGTTTTCTTTTAGAGCCCTGAAGTTGAGCAGACTTCTCAGAGAAATACAGAGTAATTAACATTTTACAAAGCAAAATACTGAAACGGAGGTTGGTGGCTAACAATAAATAAATAAACCATGCTAAAGATTATTCTTCAAACCCTATAAATTTTCAGAGGCCACGAAAAATCAATGGAAATGTGCCCCCTCCAAACTGAGCACACAGCCCTCCTGCCCTGGCACTGGAGATCCCCCCTCTGCTGGAGCACTGGGAGCTATTACCTTGAGACCACAGGCAGGGGAGGGAGTGTGGCCCCTTGCCCCCTTCCCCACCTGTTTCCTCCTCCCCTCCCAGAGGCTCAGGACAGGCGGGGAACTGCACCGATTGTGCCCCCAATCATCAAGGGGTACTATGAACTGAGGCACCTACTACACTAAGGAGGAAACCCCACCAGGACCTCAGCAGCCGAAGACCCCGCCAAAGGGAAGAGGTCCCCTGTCCCAGGCACACACAGCTGCCTACCCAGTCCGGGCCAGGCTCCAGGAGCCCCGGTGGACAAAAGGATCGTAGGCCACACTGGTCCTGGAGCAGGTGTGAAATGCAATGGAGAGGAACAGTGTGTCCCCTCTGCACGCTATGGTGTGTGTGTGTGTGCGCGCGTGTGTGTGAAAGAGAGAGGTGTGCACTGTAGAGCGGGCCTCTGGCCGCAGATGTCAGCTGGGGATGTTCACACACGCAGCGTCGGGGGCCACAATCCCACACCTCCCCACGTCTTCCACCTCCCCACGTCTTCCACCTCCCCCACCCCACCAGCTCTCCAATCCCGGGTCACACCTGCAGAGGTGTGGTGCCTTTACTGGAAAGCGCCTGAGGAAAGATCCGAGGAGGAGAGGCATCAGGGGAGCAGGGGGAGGGGCTGCGAAGAGAGATGGTACCTCAGGAGCTCAGACATCCCAATCTTGGAGTAATTGTCATCACTCTCAATCTTTCCACCCTGACCTGCGGTTTCCAAAAAAGCAGAGATGGATTCGCGGGAAAATCGGGTTTATGAAAACGTCGGGGGTTTGACGCAGGCTTCGGAGACCTTGCGCAGGCTTTGCTTAGATTCAGAAGTATGATTTTAATTTTCTTAATGAAGGCGGGCTCTAGAGCTCAGCTGGTAATGGCTGTGCCGAGTTTAATAGACTTCTGTCGAACAGAAAAAGACGGATAACTATCGGTTATAAGTAATCTGCTCTAATGCAATTATTTTCCCGGGTTCGAATGTCATTGTGTGGAGAGTGCAGGAGTGAATTAGGGCCCCGGGGAGCGCGGACGCGGGGCAAGGAGACGGCCTG
The DNA here is from genome assembly GCF_042477335.2 of Ovis canadensis. Lineage (NCBI taxonomy): Eukaryota > Metazoa > Chordata > Mammalia > Artiodactyla > Bovidae > Ovis > Ovis canadensis. The sequence continues at coordinate 42,978,767 of NC_091251.1, read as the reverse complement.
AAATACGAGCCAAACCTGTTTTGTGAGATGCACTTGGGTTTGGGGGTCGGGGTCGAGGGCTTCAAAGCCCTTGGTCTGCACGTGTGAAAATCTCTCCGTCTCTGTCTCTAGCCTCCCTCCCATCCCCCCCAACCACAGTCTTCCTCCTCCATCTTCCCCTCCCTCCTCCTGTCTCCATTTCTCCTTCTTTTCTCTTGTAGCTTTCCCTTCTCCTCCCTCCTCCTCTCTCCCAGAGTTAATGTGAATTTCCTTTTCTCCTCCTCTGTTTCCTGTGTCTTTGTATTTCATGCAGATCTATTAGGACCAAAGTATTTTTCCAAAACACACTCACACAGATGTAGGCTCTTGGTCTGTGTCAGCCATTCACTTTTTGAAATCCAAAAGAATTGGGAAGTTTAAGATATTGAAGATGCCATGTACACGCACATAGTAATATACAGGTGGGATTATTTCTATCTGAATACAGAGCCAATCCAGGTCACTGTCTGAAAGTAGCCCCATCTTCACTCTCACACAAATTGTCAATTGTGGTAGTTTTAATTTGAAATTACCCAAACTCTTCTTAGCTCTCCACTTTGCCTGGTAAATACAATCTCAGGCAAACGTGACTTCAAAAAATAAGTCAACATAGCTCGTAATTTCCGTTTTTATTGAAAACAAGCTGAACTGATGAGGAAAGCCTCAGGCACTCATCTAGATGAAGGGTTTGAAGGCAAGGCAGGCCCTTAGGCCGGTGAATGAGGCAGCACAGCCAGGCACAAACCAGGCACCATGGAGCCCAGCCCTCCTGGCTGAACCTCTGTGCACAGCCACTCCAGCCCCACTTTCCTGCCAGCCTCTCTCTTCGGGTCCTGGGAAACAAAGAAATTTCTTGAGACTGACAGACAAAAAGGGATAAATGAACCCTGAGCTATCCGTGTCTGTTCCAAACCTGTGAGGTGAAGCCTGGGTAGCTAGCTGGGTCTGGTGTGTCTCTTGGTTGCACTGATCGCCTTGGTCTACGGTTCTTTAGACTTCTCTCTTTCTCTTCCCATCTTCCTCTCCCTCTTTCTCTCCCTTTTCCTTGTTCCCTCTCCTCCCTCCTTCTTTCTGTTACACACACACACACACACACACACACACACACACACACACACGACCTAGGCACACATCACAGAAACAGCCACAAAGCTAGGTAATTATTATCTCCTCTCCCTACCCTTAGAGAAGGAACTGGCAACCCACTCCAGTTCTCTCGCCTGGAGAATCCCAGGGATGGAGGAGCGTGGTGGGCTGCCGTCTATGGGGTCACACAGAGTCAGACACGAAGCGACTTAGTAGCAGCAGCAGCTCCCTACCCCATGCTCTTGCCTCTGCAGCCACTCTTCAACAATGGGAAAGGAAAAACATCAAACATATTTGCAAGGTGCCCTGAAGTGCCTCTGGTGAGGAAGAGCCCAGCTGGTGCCCCACAGGAACTTGGGGTGTCCTGGACAGCGAGGTTCCCATTGCTCAAGGTCTTGAGGAGGACACCGCCTACAACCCCGGAGTTGGAGGCGGGGTGGTGTTGCTTTTCACTTTTCTCTTCCCCCAGGCTCTCCCCTGACTGCTGGGAAGCGAATTAGGGTGAGATCCTCAGGTCCCAACCACTCCCTGGACTTGGAGAAGCAGAACAGAGCAGGCACCTCCTAGCTGCAGAGCAGTGACTGCCAGGGGTCCCACAGTGGTGAGTGAGAAAGTCTGCAGCCAGAAGGGCAGGTGCCTCAACTATTTAACTGCTCAGCCTGCAGCGTCCATTAAAGATAGGGAAGATTGCTAGGCAGTGCTCAAGCCCCACTGCTCCAGCACCGGCCCACTCCATCAGTCTCTGCTGGGATGGGGGTCTCAAGGCCGTGGGGTGACTTCTGGTGAAACCTGGGTGGAAGGCCTGCCTCTAGCTCCAGGAGTAGATTTGGAACCAGAAAAAAGAGTGACTGCCAGAGGCCCCCACCCCCACCCCTCATGGATGAAATCACTTATCCCTGGATCTGTCATCCTTCGAAGGCTCCCCTGTAGTAAACTGCCATGTTGTGTTGCTTTGATGACCTAGGAGAGCAACAGCAAAGACCCAGGAAGTCCCCAGGAGCTTCAGTGGGTCTAAGCCTGCTTTGGAACAGATTCTGGGAAAAGAGAAGAGAGAGACTCTATTATCCTACAGTGAATTTTCCAAGATTCCGCTCAGCCAAAGAAGGCTGAGAAGGGCTTGGCAGCGAGCCAATTACCCCCCAGACTCCCCAGGAAGAAAGCTGGCCAGAGTAAGACTCACAACCCCCAAACCCACTGAGAACTCTTTACAAACATGCCTTTGACTCCCAGCCTGGGCTGCTTGTCAGGAGTCTGTGGGCTCCCACAGCCCAGTGTACCCCCTGAAGCAACGGACAGATCAGGGCTGGGGAAGCGTAAGGAGGCCCGCTTAAAGAGCTAGGTGTGCCTCTCTCCCCTTCACTCCCCTCTCTTAAATGTCAGTAGAAAAAAGCAATAGATTAGACATGATTATATTCACACAGAATGAAGGTGTAAAACTGAAAATGTACACCGTGTTTAGACAATTTTAAGGGACTGTCCTGAACATGATGTGCTTTTGTGGGACAAGACACTTAAATATAAGCTTTAAGGCTAAAGAACATGAAGAGTGCCTAATGTCCCCTTACCTCACCTTCACATAAATAAAAGGGGGAGAGGTCTCAGTAAGCAAAGTCAAGCAACAAGAGCTCCTAAAACAATCTAACCAGTTCACAAATATAACACAGTATTGCATTTTTAAAGTTCCCCTTAAGGAAAGTTAGAGGCAAATAGCTGACTACAAAGTTTAACTTTTCTCATTTACTCATAGACCCAGGTGTCTTAATTCCAAAACAGATTGAATAATCTGAACAGAGAGGTAATGTTGCCAGCCTCCACCCCCCATATCCCACCCCTCTCCCCGCCGCAGAGCAAGGGCAGTTGTTAATACTAGACACTTATCCAGCGGCCTTAGGACTTTTGAATGCTGAAGTGAAAGTGTAAATAGAATAAGGTCACAGGTGATTGACAAGTTCAAGTTACTTAGCTCAATTATCAAAATTTTATTTCTAAATTATGTTCAATTTGATTTTCCTGCTTTGCTATAAATGACCTTCGAAAATCCAATGGGAGCAGACATTTTACACCACGTCTTGTGTACCATGATTTATTTGTAAAGTCATTTTGTGATATATGCCTCTTTTAATGTTTCTGTGGAGACCAAGTCTTTCCATTTAGAAACACAGCCATCAGTTTAATTCAAAGGCAGTCACCTTAAAGACACAATGATCGCTAAATCTGAACAACTTTTAAAAATGTTTCTAAATTTGTAAACTGCAGGCAGAACCCATAGTATTTAGAATCTAAATCCCTGGATATGAGCATGCTATATTTAATGTCCATCCATCTAAACAACAGATAAGAGTGCAATTTGTAAATATATACCCTACAACTCACTTTTAACATGCTATCACAAAGTTCTCCTATGCATTTATTTAACAGATAACGAAGCTCTTCAGATCAAGGCTCAGGCCGCCACATCTGGAAATGCTTCCCGGTCTCTAATCTACTGCCCCCTCCCCACCATCGCTCCCTCCAGCCACCAGTGAAATAGCTAAAGCCTCTTCTTCCACTATTATATGATAACATCAGTTTTTAATCAGTGAGAGGCACTCCTATTTAAATTTACAGGATGACTCTTTATTTCATTTATCTTTTCTTTGGGAGGAAAGTGAAATAAGAGCACCACCCTTATTAATTATAAGATTGATGGGGTGAAAAAAGCCAACTGAATTTGGCTTGCAAATTATTAGTAGAGGTATGAATATTTATGACTGTGCCAGGAACTGCAGGCATGAACCCTGGGTATCAAGCTTGGGAGACAGTCAAACCAGTGCACTCAGTGAGGGTTCAGTCTCCCCAAATCTGACATGACAGAAATGGAAGCTTCCAAATTAGACCCAGGGTGGGCCCCCATCAAACCCTTACCTTTTTTTTTTCTTTTGGCTAATCTTGCTAGATATGAACTTACTTCTAATGGCCTCTATTATAAAATTTAAAGATATCTTTTAAGATGAAAACAGATACCTATATGTTTTGTGAGGAAAATCTATGTGCTTTTCCCACTTGATATTCATTTGTTTTAAATCGAATATATCTATAAAATACTTGTGACACATTTAAAAAATTTCAAGTTTCTTTGTTCAGTGTAAAAATCCCGAAAACCTTAAATATCCTAGATATAAAGAATATTTAAATAAATACAGTCTAAGTTAGATACAGAAAAAAGAAATGAGAGGGGAAAAGAAAACAGCAGTGGAAAAGAGGTGAAAAGAAACGTATTCTACCTCTTTGCTTTTTTTTCCCTTTACTGCACCAGACTTTCTCGTGTTTTAGTCCCAAATTGAGGCAATTTAAATGCAAGGTGAGGAAGAAAGGGTCAAGGTAAAAAGGGAAAGAGTTATGACAAGGACTTAATAATTGAATAAAAAACAAACTATGCCCTCCTTTTTTCCTCCTCTTGATTCTACATTAGGGGGTTTTATAGTGCTTTGGAGGAGTTGCTGAGGACTTGAGACTCAGTGAGCTCAACTCTCGTTTCACCACTGACTTCTTTTCTGTAACAGAATTGTTGAGTAGGGGCCGACCCAATCCTGTGGAAGTAGCTCACTCTGACATCAGAGCCAGCTTAGCACACATATTTTGAAAAGGAAGACAAGTTGTTTTCAAAACAGGAATGCTAAGCATTCTAAAAAGCATAAGCAATTTAAAAAACGCTCTTCAAATTTTCTGAAAAACTCCCAACTACATATATATGTGTGTGTGTGTGTGTGTGTGTGTGTGTGTGTATATATATACATTTACATACATAAACACATTTTTTTCACAATTGGAAGTGGATATTTGTGCTAAATTGATGCTTTATGTATATCCTGTCTCAATTTGTCTCTTCTCTGTAAGGATATAATTTTTTTTAAGGAAGCGATACCACTGACAACAATTTACTTAAATTCACAAACCTTGAAATGGATGCATCTCCTATCAATCACACTCAGTAGCTACAGTAAAACACATTCAACATTTGTATATCAATAGTGGCACACATACAGATCTGTTTTGTTCAATTTAAATGCTCTTCAACATGTCATTTCTTATTTTTCTGGAACATGTCCTGTTTCAGCTGATTGTTAAATCCTTAACCTAATAAAAATTCAAAATAGAATATTTACTTGTCATGGATTTCAGAGCTGAAAGGTGGCTTTGGGGACAATCTGACCAACTCTTCTTATCTTTCCTACAAAGAACTGGAGGTCTAAAGATGGCAGCTGATCCATCCCACTCACACAGCTCTAGTTTCTGGACATGATTCCAAAGGTCTTGAGGTTGATTTTTCATATGAGAGGGTTCTTCCCATTTTCTGCCCTTTATATTAGAGCAGTATTTATAATACTACACACAGACTTTTCTACTAATGTTTTTCTTCCCAACAAACTGACAATGGAATTCTTGTTAAATAATAATAAGATATCGACTGCTCTGTTTGCCAGTATGAAGATTTGTTGTTGATCTGTGATATTTGTATTGATTAGGCAAGATGAGGTCTCTCCTCTACCTGAAGGATAAATAGATCTCAGGATTGGCACAAAAACAAACTTTGTATTAATAGAAACTCTAATCTTACTGGTTACACATCAGCTCAATCAAGCTAGAAACAGATATAAATAGGAATAACTGAGAGCAGTGCTTCAAAATCTCCAAAAATGTTCACTAGGGATATTTAAACTGAATGAGAGTTCCTTGACTTCAGCACTGCAGGGCAGTTCAGTCAGGTCTGACTCTGCGACCCCGTGGACTGCAGCGGCACGTCAGGCTTCCCTGCCCATCACCAACTCCCGGAGCTCGCTCAGACTCATGTCCGTGGGTCAGTGATGCCGCTTCAGCACTAGCAGCCTGATTCTAGGTAACCTTCCTGCCTGGCTGTTCCATTCATCCCAAATTGAATCCTACACGTGCTTCATCTCTTCTACATTAAGGGGAATCCTACTCATGCCTGAGATGATCTTATATTTATGATGGCCTCTTCTGTCAAACTGTTATTTCTGTAGCTTGCTGTCAAAAATGCCACTCCAAGTTTCCTCTCCACCTCACTTTACCCTCTGTCATAGTAACTTGGAAGGTCTAATCCAAGCGGAATTTGCTTCACCTGTAATATACAGCAAGGAAAACCTTTTCACTTATCCATCTCTCCCTTCCCCCCACCCCCAGCTTTTCCTTCATTCTGTATAAGTTTCATTGTTTCTCCTTGTGATAAAAATGTTCATCCAAGCAGTTTCTCTTAAGGTTCAAAAACCTAACTCCTGTGAATAAAATTTATGTATAAATATGTCCAGCATATTTTCTAAGTCCATGCTGCTTAATACTTAAGCACGAAAGGAAACAACGCTAAAATGAAAATGCCCTCCAATTAAAGAAAGTTCTCAAGCATAAATAGCAGCTATTTAATTTTGAAAATATAACAAATAAAGTATGGAACTTGTTAGCATTCACAACTCCTTTCTTTATCAGTGTGGCCTCCTTTTTGCTACGTTTCCATTTCATTATTTTTGCATGAATATGATAAATGGTCATTAAATCTAACCATTTTTATTTAATGTTCATAAAAACTGGTAGGTTTTCAAACAGATGTGGCCTGATATGGTTCAGTGAATTTAGTGGACTTTTCATATAAACGGAATAATAACCGTACAGAAGATGAATTTTATACCCTTGTTTACCTCTTCTAGAACTTACCCTTATTATAATTACAAATAGTGTTTATGTATTATGCAATATATATACCATTGTCCAGACACTGCACAAACCTTAACTTGATCACTGCCATCTAGACATTACAATTCAAGGTAGCACTGACACCAAAAAATAGAGAGAAACGTGGACATAGAGTAGACTTGGCACAGTTGTGTATTCTTTTTTTCTATAAAAAAGAAAATGTAATGAAATTTGGCTTGTGAATGAACAAATTGTATCTTCTTTCCACTTATTTTTCTTTCAGACTCAAAGAAGTGTCTGGAAAAAAATAGTTCATTTCATTTGTTTTCTATCAATTAAGGATAACACTGAGGAATAACCCTTCCCCTTTTAACTTTTTAAAAAGAGGTCAGCAAAGAGAACCTGGCAGTCAGAGGTGCTAAGAGCAGGCGCTAGGCAGGTTTAACTAATAAAGGCAGGAGAGCCTGGTGGTATAAGACAAACCTTCACAGTAAGACTGTCTGGGTCTAGACGCTGGCTCAGTCACTAATTAACTGTGTGACCTTCAGCAATAACTAACACTTCTAAATTTTCATAGGGCTATGACGAGATGGTCAAATGAGTTGATGTGTGAAGGGATTTATCTAGTATTTGACTCATGGTGCATGTATGTGCGTGCACAGTCTAACTCTTTGCAACCCCTTGGACTGTAGCCTGCCAGACTCCTTTGTCAACGGGGTTATCCAGGCAAGAATACTGGAGTGGGTTGCCATTTCTTCCTCCAGGGGATCTTTCCAACCTTATGTATCAAGCTAGCATCTCTTGTGGCTTCTGCATTGGCAGGTGGATTCTCTACCACTGAGCTACCTGGGAAGCCCTGATTCATGATGAAGATTCAATAAATATCAGTGGCCTCTGTTATTATTATTATTGTTATTATTGGACTAGTCAATGCCCCACCCTCCCTCCTAGCTTGGATAGGACCATATATGAACAATCTGTGAAATTTAGACCCTTTTACTTTTATTAATCGTGTATCTAAACAATATTAGTATGGGCTTCCCTGTTGGCTCAGTTGGTAAAGAATCCGCCTGCAGTACAGGAGACCCTGATTTGATCCCTGGGTAGGGAGGATCCCCTGGAGAAGGGAATGGCTACCCGCTCCAGTATTCTTGCCTGGAAAAATCCTATGGACAGAGGAACCTAGTGGGCTACAGTACATGGGGTTGCAAAGAGTCAGACATAACTGACTAACACTTTCCTCAATCCAATCAATTCCTACGGACTAATCATTTTATCCCCTAAATGCATCTTTAACTTTTTTGTTTCCCTCTCTCTCCACTACCACCACCAAGCTACTATTATTTGGACTTGATAGTTGGGGGTTCTGAAGTCAAGTCTGGTTCCATTATATTCCTATTTGAAAGCCTTCAATGGAAATATGCCATTCTTAGGATAAACTCTTAAGACTGACTGATTTTACTCCTGTCGCTCATCTCTAGCCTCATCTGGAATCTCCTCATTCTCTTTGATCCAGTCACGCTGTCCATGCTATGTTGCTAGTCTAGTCTATTCTCGTCTCCTGTTCCCTTAGGGCTCTTGCACTTTCCATCCCCTCTGTCTAAAAGGTTCTTCTCTTCTCTCCTCTGCCATCTCCCATCTCTAAAAAGGCTAACTACGTGCCATTTCCATGGGGAAGTTTTTCTCGGTTATTCCCCCTCTAGATTAGATTCTCTGTTCTCATAATACCATTAAAATTTTCTTCGAAGCATTATCACATTTACACTTAACTAATAATTAATCATGTAATTATTTGTTTAATGTCGTTTCTCCTGCTGAAGTGCCATTCCATAAGGACAAGGTCAGGTATGTTTGGTTCACTTCGGTATCCTCAATGTCTAATAAATGTTTTTTGAAGGAAAGAGATGAAAGTGAGGGAGCAGCTAAATAAGATAAGGCCTGGAAAGTGTCCACTGGATTTAGCAACTAAGAGGTCACTGGTGACCTTGGAGAGGGTAGTTAAGGTGGCGTGGTATGGGCAGAAGGCAAATTGAAGTCAGTTTAAGGAGTGAAAGGAGGTGAGGAAAGAGGCAGTGTCATTGTAAGCTAATGTCAAGAATATTGTTCAAGGGAAAAATACAAACAATATGACAATTGATAAAGGGAAGACATAGGATCATGGGATGTTTTACTTTTAAAGATAAGAGAGAACAGAGCTTCTTTAAATGGTTAAAAAGAAAGCAATAAAAGAAAAGCTATACAAGTGAACTGAGAAATAAGGGTATAGGAAAAAGAAGATACATTTTAATAGAGGGAGGTCATAGTACAAGCTGGGATCCAGAGCATAAGGTATGTTTTGTGAAAGTTATAAGTTACCTCTTCATTGAGACAAGAGGAAAGGAAGGGAAGGCTGGTGTACCGCTGGATTAAATAGAGATGTGGGGCTCAGAAGGTGATATGGGTTCTGCTTGATAGTCTGGATTTTTTCCCCAGGTGTAGGAAGCACTCAGAGAAAAGGGGATGTGGGGAAACAGAACAGAGAGAGGTACACGCTTAGGATATCTGGTTGAGGCGAGTGGAAGAGGAAGCCGATCAGGATCAGGTCAAAAGACTGCTGAACCTTGCCAAGAGAGATTTGTGGTGCCAACCATCCATATCATTGTGTAATTTTCTCCAGAAGTGCTCAGCAATTTCACTGAAGGAGTGAGATGTGTGGATTCTTCCAAATCCAAAGAGTTTGCAGGGAAAGAGCAGTTAGGAAGTAGAGAACAGAGGCTGGGGGGTATTTGAATTATTGAGCCCACTGGGCCTGAATCGGATAACGAAGGAAAGGAAGACACGTGGTAGTGACAGACTGGGAGTAAAATCCGATACAGGGTTGGGTGTTTTCTTGGAATAAAGGAACAGAGAGGTTCTTCGATCTAGGGGCAGGTAGGAAAGCGGAGTGAGAGACTATTGTGATGGAGTTTCAGATGCAGAAGTGGAATTTCCTGGGGGATAAATAGATCCAGATTGACCACAGTGGGTGGTGGATATGGTCTGAGGCACCTTCACGTCTGCCCTCCAAACTGACAGCGTCCTCTCTTCTTTTCTCACTTTATGCTGGAAATCCCTTTTATGCTCCCTTAGCCAGATCACTAAAAAAAGGGGGACAAAGGAAAAAGTGGTGGTAGTGTATATTCACTTACTTTTTGTCAGTTTAATTCCATTCACGTCTACTAATGTTTGGTGTGTAAATGCCAGGTTCCAAGGCACTGCTGTGGGATGAAGAGATGCAGTGTTTCTTTCGAGGTGTATCATCCTGCTAACTTTGTGGAGAGGAGATTTGGGGTGTGTGGGTGGGAAGACTGGGGAAAGAACCAGGACCAGAAGCGCATTTGTGGCTTCACTCTTTAATAGCTCTATGTCCCTGGACTATTTATTCAACCTCTCTGTGTCTTGAGTTTTTCCATATGTATAACGGGAACACTAATAGTCCCTATCTTGTAGGTTTGTTAGGAAATTATTTATTTATCATGATGCCTTAAAGATGCCATGGCTGGAGCAGGAAAGGTACAAAATGAGGTCGGAACACTGTGAGTAAAAGTGAGGAAGTGCTAACAAAAAAATGATGGGGGCCTGTCAAAAGAGAGATAGGAGCCAGCCTGAAAGAGTTTCCCACTGGCCAAATCTGTGATAATTTGGGCGTCAAAAATAAAAAAGGATGCAATAAATTAGTTATTAATTCATCATTAGTTATTAAATTATCAATTAATAAATAATAAATTAAGAATCTGTGCGTCTACAATAATAAATAAATAAATAAGGAGAGGAAGTTCTTTCTTATGGTAGTATGTCCATTAATAAATGTAGAAAGGATGATGAAAAATTTAAAAACGCTACTTTGCAGCAATCATAGAAAAAAAATAACTTAGGCAAGAACCATCAATGAATTCTAAAATTAGTGGAGGAAAGTTGATGAAGAATAAGATGTTCATATTATAGAGAAGTACAGTGGAAAAAATGGACACCACTTTCATCAAGCGATCAAAACTAACATCCTCCCAAAACGCGTGATTTGCAGTCAACATGATACATGGAAAAAGACACAGCCTCACTTCTTTTTAATTTTTTTGGCTGCTATGCAGCTGGTGGGATCTGAGTTCCCTGACCAGGGATGGAACACGAGCCCTTGGCAGTGAAAGTGCAGAGTCCTAGCCACTGGACTGCCAAGGAATTCCCACAGCCTCACTTCTTAGTATTCCAGCCACAAATGCACAACCTAAATGTAGTCATCTGACACAGCACACAAGCCCATACTGAGGGACAGCGTATAAAATAACTGGCCTGCACTATTCAAAAGAAAGGCCAAGGAAATATTCCATATTAAAGGAGACTGAAGATAGAGGACAATTGTGATTCACTGTCCTGGACTGGATTCTGTACTGGGAAAAAATAAAAAATACTGGAAAGGGCATTATTGGGACAATAAGAGAAATTGGAATGTGGTCTCTGGATTAGATAAAAGGATTATATCAATATTAAATTTTCTAAATTTTATAACTTCTATAGTTATATTAAAATATGCACTCAAATGTAAATAGGTAAAGTAGCATGATATATACAACCAACTCTTAATTGTCTAGGAAACATTATGGAGAGGAAGAGCAGGAGAAAATGGTAAGTGCTGCGAAACTCAAAGACCTGGTGAGTCTAGGGTAAAGGTGTGCAGGAGATTAGTATATTTCTTGTGAAGTTCCCATGTTTGAAATTAGTTAAAAATAAAGTATAAAAATAAATGCAAAAAAATCCTGCCACACTCTCAATAAAAGTCAATTATCTCCTCGTCCTCCTCCTCTCTCCCTTCCCCTGGACTTTCCTGGTGGCTCAGTGGTCAAGAATCTACCTGCCAAGTAGAAAATGCAGGCTCTTTCCCAGGGTCAGGAAGATCCGCTGGAAAAGGAAATGGCAACTCCCTCCAGTGTTCTTGCCTGGGAAATCCCATGGACAGAGGAGCCAGGCGGGCTATAGTCCATAGGGTCACAAAGAGTCGGACACTACTTAGCAACTAAACAACAACAACCTCTCCCCACTACCCGCCCACGATCACCACCAGTTGGGACATTCTTGCAGTATTTGAGGTAGAAGTAGTGTGTGTGTGTGTGTGCCCATACATGTCCTACTCTTTGTGACCCCATATACTGTAGCCCACCAGGTTCCTCTGTCCATGGCATTTTTCAGGCAGGAAGTACTGAAGTGGGTTGCCATTTTCTTCTCCAGGGAATCTTCCTGACCCAGGGACTGAATGTGCCTCTCTTGTGCCTCCTGCTTTGGCCGGTGGACTCCTTACCACTTGTGCCACCTGGGAAGCCCCTAAGAGGTGATGGAGGACCTCATCTCACATATATGGCATTGGAAATAGAGTAGACGAGAAATGTTCCAGCCACCGACACCAGAGATTCTGGCAATGAATGGGAGTGCTCCATGCCATGGGATGCCACATGGCACTAAATATATGACTGCTGCTGCTGCGAAGTCACTTCAGTCCCGTGTGCGACCCCACAGACGGCAGCCCACCAGGCTCCCCCGCCCCTGGGACTCTCCAGGCAAGAACACTGGAGTGGGGTGCCATTTCCTTCTCCAGTGCATGAAAGTGAAAAGTGAAAGGGAAGTCGCTTAGTGGTGTCCGACTCTTCGCGACCCCATGGACGGCAGCCTACCAGGCTCCTCCGTCCATGGGATTTTCCAGGCAAGAGTACTGGAGTGGGGTGCTATTACCTTCTCCGAAATATATGACACATTGTCTCAATTCATGCAGCCCATGGCCAATACTTAACATGCAAAATAAACTTTTGTGCTACGCTCTTCATGTGTGGCTCACATTCCACCCAACTAAGTACAGGTGGCTTCTCTACCTTACAGTACTTCTTCAGGGCAGCAAAGGCTGGCTCATTTTCATATAAACGGAGATCATTTTTTTTTCTTCTCTTAAGGATAAAATGAGAGCGAGGAGGATGAGGATAAAGGAACAGCAATGAGAAATGTTATAGGAACAACCCAGAATGGGAGGGCATTCCAAAAGACAGCTCCTTTTCTAATGTCTGCAATCTTTTCCTGGTGGCCAGTCACTTAGTCCCCCTAAGCTGGACTCTCTTTCCAGACTAGAAGAAGATGAGTTAGCTCACCTCCTTTTTCAGATTTACCTTTACAAGTCCAGTGGTTCAAGTCCAACATAGTGACTCATTCGGGGCTGCAAAGCTGCCGCCAGCTCCGGTGGCACACAAGTGTGAGACTGGATGGAGAACTGTCAAATGGACTATGTCACCTCAACAAAGCATTGATTGGTCGATTAAAGTCTGAGCAAATAAAGTGAGCTTTATTGGAGACAGTATTACTTAGAGCATCTAGTATTTCCTGTTTATTGACAGAATAAATCCCAAGATGACTTTCTACGATCTTGAATTATTACACCTTGCCAGACTCTCCACATGGTGATAACTTGAATCCCACTGGGCAACACATCAGGCCACCGAGTTCCCATTTCTCTCTGCTGTGGCTCTGCTCATTCTATTATCTAAGTTAGGACTGTCTTGGGCCACCACTGGACCAAGTTTAAGAATCAAATGCCAGCTTCTGGAAACCATTGGTAAGACTGCCAAGCAAAATGGAAATTGTTTATTTCTCCCTTTGGTCTATATGAAGTATTTTTCTCATATATAGAGGAATATATAGTCATCTCTTAGTATGAGGAATTGATTCCAGGACCCCTATGGATACCAAAATCTGAGGATGCTCAATCCCTTATATAAAATGGCATAATGTTTGCAGATAATTTATCCACACCCTCTCATATACTTTAAATCATCTCTAGATTACTTATAACAGCTAATACAATGTAAATGCTATGTAAATAGTTGCCATGCACAGCAAATTCAAGTTCTGCTTTTTGTAACTTTCTGGAAATATTTTTTCCTGAATATTTTCTGTATGTAGTGGGCTGAATTTTCATATGTGGAACCCGCAGATACAGAGGGCTGACTTTTTAAAACATGTTAATGTTAATATAACATATTTAGAACATAACAGTTCAGTTCATATTTTACCATAAATATGACTTATATTAAATTCCCTTTCAGTCTTTTCTTTCTATACAAAAACATGCTTATGTCTCTAAAAAGACTTTAAGAAATGGAAATACTTCAGGAGTGAAAAATTATTTGGATGTTTGTTAGAGTGAGTGGGATGAAGGAAAACACAAGATGAAAGATAGTACTGTTATCTATGAGGCTGGGTGTAAAATTATGTAAGCAAATAAAGGATCTATGTACACAAATCATTTTACTTTCAGAAATTTTGGCTCCTTTGTAGAGCATTAACTTTTGTGTCATATTAGGTAGAGGAAATGCACTTTTGTATATAAGAATTTTATCCTTAAATTATTTACCTTTTCTTTCAGAAACTGTTGTCTTTCCAACTCCATCTCTAGGCACAGACGCCTGGTCAGCTGAGTTGCAACATTAATAGAAGCATCTGTTTTAGAAGTTCTACTTCTGGAAGTGGAATAAAGAGGAGGTGTAACCCAGAGCTTAAGATACCCACTGATAATGAGGGTATTTGAGTGATGGTAATTGGCAAGGAGAAAGACTTAAAGATCTATCTGGAGACCAACCCTCACACTCCAGGCATGCTGCCAGAAAAAGACTAAAAACAGCACGTAAGATGGCAAGAAAAATATGCTCCTTGGTTTCTTCATTGCCATAAAAGCCACTGGGAAGAACTTAAAGAGATATGCCATTCCTGAATGGTAACGTGGGACTTCTGTGTCTTGTATGACTTGTGTGAAAACTTCTGTCATTTTCAACAAAGTGCAATCTTTTGGTGTATCTACTCATTGTCAAAAAGGGTGCAGTAAATAAAGCTGCTGAATGATCATCCATTCACATTCAGTGCTACTCTTGGAACTAGAACAGTCATACAAGAATACTGCTTGTTTCTTTTAGACTAAGGTAGTGGAACCTCTTTAACCTTGAGGATGACAATTTGATTTTTGCACACCCACACAAGACTTGGTGGTACACAACAAACTTACAGAATGTAGCCACAGCTTCTTGCTTTGGGAAATCTGGATCAATTTAATTATTAAAACCAGTTGGATGTTGGGGCCCCTGTGAGTAGAGTCTTTCAGATGACCTGAGTCAACCCATACTCCATTATTTCATTGATACCTAACACACTCTTTGTAGCTGTCAAGCTGTATCTCCCCAAATCCAAGACAATGAATGAATCACACTGGCTCATTCAGTGAATAAATCGGCTGAAATGGTTGAATGACTGGACGAATCATTTGTTACAATGTAAACTAAAACATTGAAGGAAATGGGAGGAAATAAGATTGCATTGTCCTCTGGGTCACTTAAAATCTCTGAGTGTATTTCTTTTTCTGTAAAATGGGCATATTAATCTTTTGCCCAGATGGATTGTGGTAAAGGTTAGAACTAATGCATGTAAAGTATCTGACGTATAGCAGATAGCTGATAAATGGTTGCTGTAATTTGTTATTACTATTATTACAAAAATTTCAAGTTACTTTGAAGAAATTAAGCAATTAATTACTGGTTGATGTAGATTTTTTTAACAAAACCTCTAACTAGTAATGTTTTATTAATCAATTTGGTATAAAGGCAAAAGGCAGTTTAAAGCTGGATTAATTCAAGTTGTCAAGAAGCTTAAATAGTAAGCCTGCCGTTTATTTTAGTTTATTATCTGCCTTCACTGTTAACAACCAAGTCTTTTAGTTTCAGTTCTTTTATAGAATATTCTTTTATAAATAGCTGGTCTAATTGGTATTTTGCCAATAGTAAAAAGTGGATAAGAGAATACTAGTGATTGTTTGAGGAAGGAGAAAACTGTTGCTTCTAGTTCAACATTTTATGAAATGGAATGCAAATAGAATAAAGGCAGTATTCTCATTTGGTGGAATCCCTGATACATTAAGAATACTGGCAGTGTGCAGGCTGTAAGCAAAAAAGCAGTTAAGTTTGTCAAAAGAAACTTTAAAAATGATTTTTTTTGCAAGCAAAGAAAATTGTCAAATAACTTATAGACCATATATGTACTAATATATTTGTGTTCCTGACCTGATCTTGATTAGTTCTTCAGTGCCATTGGCATCTCTAAGGTTGCAATTGGGGTAGATTCTGGGTGGCAGTCATGCTGTCAAAGGGCCATTCTTCTTGGTAATAAGGTAGCTAGTGATCCCTGGGAGACAAAAGAAAACAATCAGGTCTTAAAAGCTGAAATACACTCAAGCCAAGAGTGGGCTCTTGACAGAAGCCTAGTTTTCTGTCTCAGTGTTTGCCCTTGTTGCAGTGAAGAAAATGGTGGGGTTTATACCTATAGCCCTAACTTGGGGCTCTAAGTTACAAATGCAACCAATGAAGCTGCAGAGTAGAACATATGTGGGGACTATTTTCAAGAGCATGTTGCTTTTTTACCACACTGTTGAGTCACATGTTAAGGGATGTGGGTCCCATTAAAAATAAGCGAGCTGCTTATTTTGAAGCAAATTATTAGCAAATGACTATGCTTCAAAACATTTCTTAATGTCAATTTGAAGTGAAGTCATTTGAGTTAGAAGCATATGCCATTGCTAAATTGTTGCCAAAAAAAAAGGAAAGAAAAAGAAAAAAAAAAGACAACTTGATTTTTTGCATTCATGGCTTACAAAACTGTTGACTCAAGATGTAACAAAAAGTTTATGTCCTGACAGTAAGTCTTATTTCCTGGGCTTCCCTGGTGGCTTGGTGGTAAAGAATCAGCCTGCAATACAGGTGACCAGGTTCTATTTCTGAGTTGGGAAGATCCTCTGAGAAGGGAATGGCAATACACTCCAGTATTCTTACTGGGAGAATTCCATGAATAGAGGAACTTGGTGGGCTACAGATAATGGTCGTAAAGAGCTGGACACCACTGAGGGACGAACTTTTCACTTTTTTCCCAAAGTGATCCATTATCACTAGTGAGTTTTCACTTCATAAAGCCAAAAGTAAACAACTAATTGTTACATTTAGTCCAAAGGAAGATTGTGACTAGCTTGTGAATGGTATCTGTAAATTAAACCTAAATAAAAACCTCAACAACTTAATGACAAGTAAGTTAAACGTAGAGAATCCATGTTAATGTGTATCACTCTTTGTTAGTTAGTTCAGTCGCTCAGTCGTGTCCGACTCCTTGCGACCCCATGAATCGCAGCACGCCAGGCCTCCCTGTCCATCACCAACACCCGGAGTTCACTCAGACTCGCGTCCATCGAGTCAGTGATGCCATCCAGCCATCTCATCCTCTGTCGTCCCCTTCTCCTCCTGCCCCCAATCCCTCCCAGCATCAGAGTCTTTTCTAATGAGTCAACTCTTCACATGAGGTGGCCAAAGTACTGGAGTTTCAGCTTTAGCATCATTCCTTCCACAGAAATCCCAGGGTTGATCTCCTTCAGAATGGACTGGTTGGATCTCCTTGCAGTCCAAGGGACTCTCAAGTAGATTCTATTAAATATCTGCAAAATATTCTTTGAAGAGAACCTCTCTATCCACTCACAAATTCATCTTCATGGATTATACATCACATTTTCATCTACATATATTATCTAAACTAGACTTTAGACTTTATGGGATAGTTTCCTCATTGATTTTTCCCATCTTGGAGGTAATGTTTGGATTACTTTCTTAACATTTTATTTTTATTATTTTTCCTAATGGCTAATATATCAACCTGGTAAGAAACTCAAATAGTATAAAAGGGTATGTCATGAAGACTTCTTTCCATTCCCCAGCCCAGTGACATTTTCTCTCCCTGTTATTGTTAGCATTTTAAGTATACCATTCTAAATGTATTCTCTGCATATATAAATGTGTATTTCTATATCTCTCCATCACTCTTTTTCTTATTAACATAATAGCATATTTGGGTCATAACAGGAAACAAAGGGCACACTCAAATGTGGAAAATTAGAGGATAGTTTCTTTACAAAGAAATTATCATCAAATACATTGGTTATAATATAGGGGAACAACAAGGAGACAGTTCAATACTCAGGATGGGAACAGTGGAGCTATAATATCCTTTAGGCTTAAAGAAAATGAGTGATTTCTCCAAGTTGAAAGGGAGGAATCGGATAGCGGAGGAGCAGTGATGTGGCTAGCTTAAGGTAAGGAGAGAATGAACACTCAGACCTCACTCTTGTTTGATCCCACGTTGGGGTTCCCCACTATCCAAATGCAACCAGCAGCTGGAGGACCGAGGAGCCCAGTGATATAATCCATAGAGGTGGGTCTCCCAGGACAAGGAGTAGAGCAGCGAAGAGTGAAGAGCAAACCAGGGTGAGCAACTGGAAGAAATCTGCCATTCATTCTCCTGCCCCTTGCTTTTTGCAGCTAACAGTTTATGATGGAGATCGTTCCACGTGTCAGTACCTACAAATCTCTCCCCTTATTTTGAAGGAGGTAATTATTGCATGGATGAAGCATGGTTTAATTAGTCTTTTATTGCTAAACATTTAGATTTCCTGTCTTTTGTAAATACCAACATAACAACAAATATGCTTGTACATATGTCTTCATGCACATGTGTGCTATATCTGTTATATAAATTCCTAAAATGGAAGTACTTCCTCATTAATTTAGGGGGTCAAAGTGGAACTGGATTATTTATTTCTCCAAACAAAAAAAAAATAAAACTACTTTCACATTTGGGCAAAAAGTTGTCAGAATTTGTTGTGAGTCCTTACTGCCCCTCAAATCTAAACTCCTTCTTGTCTAAAACTACAAATTCTTTTTTATTTGTATAATTTTATTTGTAGAATAGTATAGAAGTTAAGAATATGTACTCAGGAGCTGGTGAGCTTGACCAGTACCTAGCACCACATCAAGGTTTTGCTCTTATTACTTTGCAATCAATAACCTGTAATAACTGCCTCTTCTCATCACTATTTTTGTTTGTTAATCTTCCATTTTTCCCTCACTCACATCTCACAAATCTTTCAGATCTTAGCTCTCTCTGTGTGCATGCATTTGCTTTATTTCTTTGAAGATTGTTTCAAACTTATATCTTCCATGCAACTGTGTTAAGTTGGCCCTAACCTATCAAGTTGGTACGTATATAACAATGATACATCTATTTAGAACTGTTTTAATGTTGTTTATTGATATATTATACTGTAATATATATTGATTTACCAAACATGAGAACCACTATTCTGGTTAATGCTTTGGGGTCTACTCTGGGTTATACTAATGGCCAACAGAGTTTGATATTAACCTCTGCAGTAGTAATAAATTGTGCTTTTTTCAAAAGCATAGGTCCCAAAGTCATTAGTTTTTTTCTTCTAATTAATATATTTTGGCTTTATTGAACCTTACAATTTTTTTTTTGTTTGTTTTTTTTTTTTTTGAACCTTACAATTTAAATTTCTCTTCAAACTATTCTATTTTCAGCCTTTACCATAATTTAGGATAATGATTCATATAAAATTTCTATTTCCTCTATTTATGCCCCAAACTGAATTTTTCCAAAATTTAAGGGGTACCTCCTAATTCTGGAATTATAATTTTGACTAAAATTCTTGTTTACCAAGACAGCATGATTTCTCAAAGTTTTATTGTCTACTCTCTCCAAACAACCAGTTCCAGATTTATCTTAATACTGGGACAGAATGAAATTCAGATGGGCAGAGAAAGTATAGTTTCCTTATTTATGCTCTTTTCATACTAATTTGAAACATATTCTGGTTTATTTCCTAATCTGATCTATTAATTTTAAAGTACTATTGTGCTGTGTGCAGTTTCTCAGTTGTTTCTGACTCTTTCAAACTCTATGGACTATAGCCCCCCAGGCTCCTCTGACCAAGGAATTCACCAGGCAAGAATACTGGAGCAGGTTGCCATTTCTTCCTCTGGGGGATCTTCCCATTCCAGGGATCAAACTCATATCTCTTGCATTGGCAGGTGGATTCTTTACCACTGTGCCACCTGGGAAACCTTTAGATAGCTTTTTATCTCCAGAAAAATACTCAAAATCTCAGAGATTTCGGTCTCCCACCCTTCTGTCAATTCCCTCTCCAAGATGGCATCTCAGTTTTGGGGAAGAGATATTCTTGAACTTAAGTAGGAGAGGAAGAGGGACCGTTTGAATCTAGAAATAATGTCGCTTGTCCCTCTAGGTTGCTACTCACTATGCTGGTTTTTGTGACTAAAGTCTGCAGCTGGCAGAACACGTAGTCTGGGGTCTCTCACATTTATCTGGGCCCAGTGGTACTTTCTGGCCTGCTGGGTCTCCTCTAAGCTCTTGCTGACCCCATCTCAGGCTCCGCCTGCATTGTATCTAGTCAGCCTCTGGGTCTGTTGGTCAGCCTTTGTTGTAGAGTCACACCATCTTTTCCAGGATGTACCCTAGGAAGGCTCACTGTATTCATGATTCTGGATTTGAGGGAGGCTCAGGACCATAAGCAAAATCATCTGGCTGCCCAACCACCCTATTCTTCCCTCATAATTATTATTCCATGTTGATATGAAACCATTCTCCTCTTGGCATTTTCCTCAATTTACCTGCAGTATATACCTGAAGGGGGTGGAGCACAGAGAATGTGAACAGTGAGACATCTTCCTTTTCTGACTCCCCCTTCATCTCCATCTTGCTCATTTTCCACTTTTGTCTTAGGGAATATATTGCCCCCTTTCACTATGTCTTATTTCCCTTCTACCAAAAAGCCTAATAGACAGAAGGAATGCCCTCTAGGAGAAACTCTGAGAACAACTTGAGTAGATCCTATAGTCATGGTCCTAGAAACTTCAGGAAGAAGAAAGAATAACTTAAATATTGTTCTTTCAAGACAATTGCTAATTTATAAATCACTGTAAGATAATTATTTTCATATATTGATATATTTTAATGATATAAAATTAATTTGAAATGTCAGAATCTGAACAATGGAGTCCTTTTGTAATAATTCTAATTCTCTTGTACAACCATCTGACCTCCTGCCTTCCTCCATACCAAAAGTGTCCTTGGGTCAAACAGGGAGGAGATTATGAACTAAGAAAGATAAAAGAAGAAAGCAGACTATTTCAGAATATTACCTTCCATATACTTATTCAGTGAATTGATCTATTAAGCAACACTTACATTTCTAGATTTTCATATAAATAGAATCATACAGTATGCATTCTTTTATTTCTGGCTTCTTTGCTCAGTGATATATTTTTGAGATTTGTCCATGTTATTGGTTGTATGGGCAGCTTTTTTCTTTCTATTGCTGAGTAGTATTCATTGTATAGATATACCACAATCTGTTCATTCATTTAACTGTTGATGGAAATATGAATGTTTCCAGTTTGGAGCTAATAAAGATAACGTTACTATGAATATTTGTGTACAAGACTTTTTGTGGACTTCTGGCCCCAATTTTAATTCCAGAGCAGGAACATGTAAACAATCATAATATGAAACAGACCTCAGTTCAACATCATAATATGCCTCGGTGTAATTTTTTATGTGTTTATCATGCCTCGAGCATTTTGGATCTCTGAGTTTACAGCTTTCATCAAAATTGGGAGATTTTCAGCCAGATATTTCTTCTTCTTCTCCACTTTGTCTTTTTTAGGATCTTCCAATTACCTGTATGCTAGGCCTTTAGATTTGATGATAGGTTTTTGAAGACCTGCTTAGTTGTCACCATATTTTCCTCTGTGCTTTTTAGTTCAAGCAATGTCTATTCTTTCTTTCAAGTTTACTGATGTTCTCTTCTCAAGTGTGTAATCTGCTATTAAGTTCATGAAGTGAATTTTTCATTTATTTCATTCTTCAGCTCTAGAAGTTTTCCACTAACTTAAAAATATTTTGTCCTCTTATTATGTTCATGTTTTCTTTAAAACCATTGAACAGATGTACAATAGCTGATTTTATGTCATTTTTCTAATTTCTTCTTCTTTGTCACATCTGCATTGTTTTATTGAATTCATGATTTCCTTGTTTTGTGACACATTTTTTAACTTCTTTGCATGTCTAGTTTTTTAAAATTATTGGATGTTAGATATTATAAATGTTATATCATCAAACATCTAGACTTTCTCATTTTTCTTTAAAGGATGATGAGCTTATTTTGGCAAGTAGTTATTTGCAGACCAGCTTGACACTCTTGAGTCTTGCTCTTAAGCTTTGGGAGGGTAGCTCTAGAGTATCCCTTACTTTAGGCCTAATTTAACCCTACTGCTAAGCAGTGATCCTTTCGGCATCTCTAATGAATGTCCTGGGAGTTCAAAAAGGTCTCTCCACTCTGACAGTTTAGAACTCAATTGTCTCCTAATCCTTTGAGAGTTCTGGGAATTGTTCAGTTTACAGCTTTCTAGTATTCTGAGGTTGTTATTTACCTAGCCCTGAGAATTCAAATCTTATAAATGTGAACTCATTTGTATTTAGTCAAAGATGGAAGAGGATTTCTTTGTAGATTTCTGGGACTCTTGTTAATTTAGTGAAATACATGAATAGATTTTCAAATGTAAAATCATGCTTGCATTTTTTTTGGATAAACTAAAGCAGTTCATAGTGTCCTTCTCCCTGACCCACCTCCCGCATTGAGTATGCCACACTTTGATTCAGATTTTCCTATCTATGTTAATCAGTGAGACAGACATAAACTTCCCATACCATACCATCCTTATCTACTTTTGGTACCAAAGTGATAGTAGACTTATAGGTTGGGATAGTTTTTCTTTTGCTTTTATAGGTAGGAATGGGATTCGGTCTTTATTTGGAATAATTGTGTCTGAATTTATTTTTCTGTTAAGTACATTTTAAACAGCTAGTTTACCTTTTTTAAATGACTTTCAAATGTATGACCTTTGAGATACTTTTAAATTGAAGTGTACCATATCTATGTGGGCATCCCAGGCGGCACGAATAGTAAAGAACCCGCCTGCCAATGCAGCAGGTGTGAGAGAAGCGGGCGCAGTTCCTGGGTCGGGAAGGGCCCATGCAGAAGGGCGTGGCAACCCACTCAAGTATTCTTGCCTGGAGAATCCCATGGACAAGGGAGCCTGGCAGCTACAGTCCATAGGGTCAAACGGAGTCGGACGTGACTGAAGCAACTTTGCACAGACACATAACATAGTTATAGGGAAGAGCATCAAGGTTAAGTGTACAACTCGCATATACTACTTGAGTTTTATTTTCTTCTCATTTGTGGCCCCTTGAATTTCCCTTACTTGAGAATTCAGCCATGTATTTGAAAAGCTGCGTGTAATTTTTTAAAGTAGAAGGGTATATTATTAACCATTACTTTGTGACAAACAAAATCTCAGCAGAATTCAGTGATAAGCTTTTGTTTTCTGCCTCACATGTCTGTAAGTCTGCTGGACCTGCTCCACCCCACAAAAGGTTTTTATAATATTCTATCTCTCCAATTAGCAATGTGGCATGTATTCTACTTATTCAATTCTTGTTTAATATTTTTCCATGAAATTGCCTTTTTGGAAGTCATATGTCTTTTTGATTATGTTATTGTTTCCATTTTTTATCATCATGTCAATAAAATATATTATTATATTTTCCATGGAAAATATTGAACACTTTTAGTATAAAAAAACCGCATAAAGGTTACTGTGTCACTGCTGTATGAATAGGAACGTGACTCAAACTCTGACATGCACCAGAATTACCAGAAAGGATGGTTAATTACAGATTTCCAGGCCTCATCACAGAACTACTGAGTCAGAAATCTTCACAGATTGGGCAGGAGAATCTATACTTTTAAAAAGCCTTCCAGGTGTTCTTCTAAGGGTAATGTTTGAGAACCATTGAAACACGTTGATCTTGGCACCATTTGTATTAGCATAAATCTTTGATGTCTCTAATCTTACTGTTCTACTCATTTTACTTTAAGCAACATTTTCTCTGAAGATTTATCAGGAAGATTACTAAATAATAAACCTTTTACTGAGTGCTTATAATATTGGAATTAAAATAAAAATAATATAGATTTATTTCCACCTGATGTCATATAAAATGCTTCAGAAAATGGAGTTCGGATACTGTTCAGGTCCTCAGGGCATCTGGGTAGATTCAATGCAATCATCCTTCAGTATCTCAAGTCAATCTGGTTAGTGACTAACCACTTTTTCTAATAGAATTCTTGAATTTCACTCTGGCCAATCCTGCCTTGTGTCCAACTATAAAAAGTCTGGTTAATGTGCTAATAATACTAGAGAGCTCTTTCTGTCTTTTTCTGACAAATTGCTTAGCACAATAAGAGTACTTCCCTTTAGACTGCCAGCAAGAAACAGTGCTTTCTGTTCCTCAGTCCGATGGTTCATTTGGCTTATTATTTTAAATTGGGCATAATAAGCTTCCCACGATGGTTTTCCTTCAGCGTTGACTGGTCTCTGCACTGGCCGATTACACAAATTGACCATATTGTCACTTATTTCTGGTTCTTGAGGCTAGAAACTTGATTCAGGATTCCACAATGGAAAGGAATATGACCGTCCTCTGGCTTAAAAGAGTTTTTTTGCTGGATTGCTACCTAAAGAGAGATATAAACAAAGTTGCCAGAAATTTTCTTCTCTTTCTCCTGTTTTCTCCAATGTCCATTATTTCTTTTACTATAACAATACTTTAATAATCAATACTTCTCTGCCTATTGAATTTTTAATAGGTATTTTTCTCTGTTTCTGAATTGTAGCAGTGGTAGTAATGTCAGCCGCACCGCTGTGTCTCTTTGTGACCCCACGAGTTCATGGGGGTCCACCAGACTCTTCCATCCATGGGGTTCTCCAGGCAAGAATGCTGGAGTAGGTTGCCATTCTCTTCTCCAGAGGATCTTCCTAACCTAGGGATCAACCCTGGGTCTCCTGCATTGCTGGCAGATTCTTTCAATTCTGAGCTACAGGGTGTATGCTCTGAATAAGCTTACTGATATATTTGGGGTTTTTTGCTTGTTTGTTTTATTTTTTCAAGCAAGGTTGCTTTGAACAGGTGAGATTTCCTTTGCAAATCCTGGCTGACATTTACCATTTACTCTGAGATTTTTAGATTTATTCTAGGTCATTTTCTATACTGTTGATTGATTTGAAGTTATTTGAGATTTCTTTAGCTTTTAGACTCACTATCAGACTCTGAGGCAACAAACAGAATATTAATTGTTTATCCTCCTCATTCTTGTGTGTACATTTAACTATTTGGACTTCATCATTACAATATGAAGAGGGCTCAGTCGAGGAGAAGACACTGAGGTGCATTCTCTTTCTCTCTTTGCCTTTCCTAAAAAAACTGTTCTGATTAAGTGTCATAGAAAACAACATATAGGGCACATGCCTTTATTATAGTAAATGATGTATTCCTCCCAATAGGAATAGGTAGTGATGGAAACACCAGGCTTCCTTCAATGTCTTCTGGTCCAGTTTCCATGATTTTTATGGCCCCTTACTGTATTGCTTTTAAATCACATAAGTTCTACTGGGTATGAAGAAGCATCTCAGTGGTGGTTTTCAAATCATTTAATCATGTAGGTGCTGGCTATTTATGACTCTGGTTATTAATAACTTCTGTAATGTACACTCATATATACACAAATGAGTATAGATTTTTCAGCTCTTGGATTGGTGCCACTTTAGAAATTAATTTTAGGACATCTATTAGATAATTTTGTATAAAATGACTCACTTCTAATTATTCCAAAATTCAGCTGTGGGAGAATATAACAAGCCATTTCTTGAGATTCTTGCCTCCCAAGGCATCCAGTAGACTTCCTTGAGGTGAGAGAAAAAATAAGAAGGCAAAATATCTAGATTACTCTGAAACCTGACTTTTCTGCTTGTGGACATCATTATGCTGAAGTTATCAAGCAGTTGAGGGAAAAGTGGTTGTTACTTAGAAATATCTATTTCTGAGTTAGTCACTTATACAATTAGTCCTTTCCAACTATCTTTCCTGGGTAAGCAGAACACACATTTGTCCATTGTGTCAACACCCTAGTCACTATCTCTCAAATACTGAGAGATATTATCTCTCAAATATTATTAAATATTTAATCAAATATTATTGAATTTTTATTAAAACTAAAATTTAAATATTTAAATATTAATATTAAATATGAATTCTAGCATCCAGGCTGGTCACTCTGCCTTGCCATACTATAGAACAATAAAAGCCAATAATATGATACAATAGAATATAAATCAACTGCAAAGAAAAATTATACATCTTTCAAAAGATGTAGAATTTTATGAAATCAATGAAAGTAGTATTGGTGAGCTACATAAATCACATTTTCAGCCACTATTCAACATATAAAGATTAGAGCTAAACAACTAGAGAAGAGAAATCAAGGAGAAAGTGTTGCTCAGTCACTCAGTCATGTCCAGCTCTTTGTGACTCCAAAGACTACAGCCTGCCAGGCTCCTCTGTCCATGGGATTTTCCTGGCAACAATACTGGAGTGGCTGTCCATTTCCTTCTCCAGGGGATCTTTCTGACCCAGGGTTAAACCCACATCTTCTACAGATCCACCTTGGATTGGGTTCAGTTCAGTTCAGTCACTCAGTCGTGTCCGACTATTTGAGACCCCACGAATTGCAGCACGCTAGGCCTCGCGTTCATCACCAACTCCCAGAGTTCACCCAAACTCATGTCTATCAAGTCGGTGATGCCATCCAGCCATCTCATCCTCTGTCATCCCCTTCTCCTCCTGCCCCCAATCCCTCCCAGCACCAGTCTTTTCCAATGAGTCAACTCTTCGCATGAGGTGGCCAAAGTACTGGAGTTTCAGCTTCAGCATCAGTCCTTGAAAGAACACCCAGGACTGATTTCCTTTAGAATGGACAGGTTGGATCTCCTTGCAGTCCAAGGGACTCTCAAGAGTCTTCTCCAATACCACAGTTCAAAAGCATCAATTCCTTGGCACTCAGCTTTCTTCACAGTCCAACTCTCACATCCATGCATGACCACTGGAAAAACCATAGCCTTGACTAGACTGGGTGAGTATGTGCAAAAACCTGAGATTCTTTTTGACTTGTTGATTTCTTTGCAGTTTCACTTCATCATGAAACATGGAAAAATGCATTTATATATCTCTATCCTCTCCTTTATTTCTAACAATTTCAAACAAGTAGTCATAGCATATAAAGGCTGCTTCATTTTAATTAACCTTCTTAGGAAAGAAAAAACTGCCATAATCATAATTAACTAGCTTCTCTTTGAGGAAAAGAATTGGGGTGACAAGTTACAGGAGAGAGAAGAAAGGCGCTTCCAGGGAAGGACTGATACTTGAAGAAGAATCTCTTTGTATCCCTTTTGAGAATTGATCTAGAAATTTACACATGGTAAATGCTTTGCAAACAAATGCAGGAGCCAGGGTCTTATTGTATTGTCAATTTACCTCTAGAGCCAAGTCATGGAAAAGCCTGGGGCACAGGGCACACCCTTACCTGCTGCTTTTGTTAATTGGTGCTCAGGCTATTTACTGTAGAGATCACAGTTCCTCAACCATACTTCAGAACCAAAAGGGTGCTCTAAATCCTGATGCCCAGTCCATGTTCCAGACCAAACCTCTGGAGTGGGAACTAGAATGTGTATTGAGTATTTTGGTGATCCCAGTGTGCAGCCAAACTTGAAAATCATCATCTTAGATGATGTTACTTCTGTGTACTTTCCATAAGGTGGAATCTACATGGTTCCACGGTTTCAAATAGTCCTTTTAACCTTCTACATCAGTCACCAAAACAGGTTATTCAGTTCTGATGAAAAGACTCAAAATTGTCCTAGAGTATGGCAAGGTAGAGTGATCAGCCTGGGAGCCGGTCATTCAGGGATGGGATCAGATGAAGGGTTTTTTCACATACACAACTATGGAGTATACCTGCCTTAACCTTTCTTCCCTTCATGACAATTAATGTCCTTTAAATCCAGATGGTGGCTCCTTTAAAAGTGCCATGGTTTGGAGATTGAAAGAGACACCCCTGACAGCCATCCTCTGGTCCGCTTTCTTCTGGGGTCTGCCTAATGCTTGTTGTCAGGCTCACTTTTTGAGATGTGGCGGATTAAACACCTCTCTAGAATTCTTCTCCCCAATCCACACTTTCTGGGTGATAAGCAGCACAAAATATTCTAGAAGCACTACCACTGCCCCCAATTATGATCAAGTACGAGACTAGGAAACAAATTAAATAGATGAAACTCATGCCCTGGCAAGAATCCTACATTTTAAAATGTGCACACTGCAAGAAAACATTCGCTAGGATGTAAAGTAAACATTGACTTACAAGCTTTGGTGTGATGTGTGTTTGTGTTGTGTAAGTAGCTTGTTAAAACTGAAGGGGGAAGAGATTTATCATCTTACCCCTACAAGTCAGTCTATCTTCTGTAGGGGGAAGAGGGATTTTAGGAGCTCTTTAAGTGGGGAGAAAGCAGGTATTTGGTCTTAGTGAGCAGTGAAATGAAACAAAGAGCTAACATTTAGAGAAAAGAGATTAATCTACTCAGGAAAGCCAACTTACTGTATGAAGTAATGGTGTAGAGCTATAAGTTATGTTTTAATGTCCCTAGCAAGAGAAAGATGGCCACAAACTCTTCTATGTGTGTTCATTTAAAATAATGGTTTTCAACATTATAATAAATTTAGTTACCATTTATTTATTGGGTGCTTAGCACATATAAAACAATTTATTCCTCAGGATAATTCTAAGTGGTAGATAAATTACTATACCCACTTCACAGATGAAGTGTTGAGAAAGTCTGCAACTTGCCCTGGGTCACACTGTTAGTGAGTGGCAAAGCCAGAACTGCTGCTTAGACAGCCAGGCTCTGGATTCCGTGTGCATTAAGTTGACTATGATTGTGCTGCATGATTTCATTTAGTGTAATCACTGAAACTGCTTATTTTACTTTCTTGCAACTAAGACAAAATCTTGTCAATTCTACTGGGTTCATTTGGGATGAATAATGATTAGTGCCATCTACTGAGGTTTGGGTTTCCCTAAGTCTCTGATGCTGGGAGGGATTGGGGGCAGGAGGAGAAGGGGACAACAAAGGATGAGATGGTTGGATGGCGTCACTGACTTGATGGATGTGAGTCTGAGTGAACTCCAGGAGTTGGTGATGGACAGGGAGGCCTGGCATGCTGCGATTTATGGGGTCGCAAAGAATCAGAAATGACTGAGCGACTGAACTGAACTGAATGGCTTAGATGGTAAAGCATCTGCCTGAGTGCAGGAGATCTAGGTTCAATCCCTGGGTCAGAGGATCCTCTGGAGAAGGCAATGGCAACACACTCCAATATTCTGACCTGAAGAATTCCATGGACACAGGAGCCTGGCGGGCTATAGTCCAATGGGGTGCAAAGAGTTGGACACACTGAGAGACTAACACTTCACTTCAGGGAGGTTTACTCTGCAGATGTGATCTAACAAATAGAGAATTTCTGACAGGACGCTGGAGGATCAATTGATTTTTTTCACAAGTATTTATTTTTTTGAAGTGAAAATTGGATTTAGTTATTAATTTAATAACTATGCTTTCTTTGATAAAAATGGGAGAACTAACAAGTATTGGGCAATTTCAATGTATTCAATTTCTATAATAGGTAAATCAAACTCATTTGGATATTTTAAAGTGAGAAAGTTTTATATGAATATTAGAGAAGACTATAATAACTTGAAGAAGTTTAGAAGAAGCTATAAAAATTGTAGTCCCTCCCAAAAGTCATCTTAAAACCCAAAGTAAGTACGAGTAGACTTTCCTACAGACTCCATAAAATTTGTTGTATATCACAATTACAGTTGAAGATAATATCCTAGGAATTCAGAATTTAAAGATCTAAAGCACTCAGCATATAGTACTAGGCCCTTTGTAGGCATACAATAAATAGTTGTTGAATGGATATTACAGGATGAATTCAAATTACTGTCACAGAGGGAAGAGTCTCAAGCTTCTCTTATTTTGAATGTTTTTTATTTCCATATTTTTATGCCCCAAATATATGTTGCTAACATCACCAATGAATTTTAAATGAATGGTCAGATGCAGCTTCATGACATTTCAGATAAAAGAGTATCTTGAAAGAAGACTGCAACCACATTTCTTCTGACTTTCTCAAGACATGTACTCAGCTCACCTTCGGAGGTTCTGTGTCTAGCATCAATGTCATTTGTCTTTTTCTGGAACTCTTTTTCTTCTTCTTTCTTCACATCTGATCCTCATTCTTTAATTGTTTAAAATACAGTGGCCATTTTCAGCCTCATTAAAGAGCACATACCCTTGGGAC
Organism: Ovis canadensis; assembly: GCF_042477335.2. Taxonomy (NCBI): domain Eukaryota; kingdom Metazoa; phylum Chordata; class Mammalia; order Artiodactyla; family Bovidae; genus Ovis; species Ovis canadensis. Next base: position 42,948,716 of record NC_091251.1, on the reverse strand, counting down.
ATTTTACCAAGTGGTCTAAGATGTGTTCTTTTAGTTTTTAATTACGTACTTTTTAGAAAAGAGAAATAAGTGATTCTCCCAAAATCCCATCTCTCCTGTCCTTTCTTTTCTCAATGGTCAGCGTGCAGGAGGGTCAGAGTATCTGAAGCCTGGAAGGTTCCTCCCCACTGGCCCAAGTTGTCGATATGGAAATGCATGCAGACATTCACCAACATCCTGTCTCTTTTTGGTCCAACATTTTCCTTCTTTGATGTGACATTTCGAATCCATGTTATCCTTCCTGATGTTTCTACTTGATCTGATATTGGAGATTGGCTCAAGAGGAAACTGAGCAAAACAACAGATAAAACAAAAACAAGTTCGATGTCAGGCCTGTGAGTCAGTGGGTGGCACGAGGGAAAGCCAAGGTGACAATTTCGTGCTCTGGATTTTGCACTGTCATGATGCAGGCAATAATATTTGCCTGGCGAGTGGTCAGTGAACCTCAGGCGAGTCATTGTAAATAATGGCCACAGGAGCATATTGTTTTAACCAAGTCCCCTGTGGAATTAGGAGAAAAATCCAAGGAGAGGAACAATGACTTTATCTCAAAAGGGGATCTCAGGTTGAACAGCTGCACTTCCAAGGCTGAAATGAGGAATATTCAGAGCCTGTCTCTGCCCGAGTTCTTGGTGGGGGCAAAGAGCACCCCCAAGTTCTAATTTTCAGCCTGTATCTCAAAGATAATGTCTAGAAATCAATTTTCTGCTTGTCCTCTTGTTTAGTCAAGGGAAGAAATTTGCTGCTTATGAAGGCTTGAGGGCCTGACACCACTTCAAGAGAACTCTCCAAGATCACGGGTTAAGGTATCTTCTGCAGGAGCTCCCCCTCCCCATACTGCAGAAAGCCTTAACCTTGACCTGGAGGGGATTTCCTTTCTAGAGGAGAGCAAGGAAATTCCATTTCCATGTTAACAGAGGGAGGTCTCCCCCTGTCACTGTCTGCCGCTGTGAGTTCTGTGGGCTCTGGGAGCCCAATTATGTGTGAAGGCATTAAAAAAAAAAAGAAAGGAGACAGTGTTCAACTGGCGTGCAGAAGACAGGGACACAGATCCTGTCAACAAATAATGGAACGTGTGAATGTGTTGGCACACACAGTTGTGGTCTGGAAGATTACCTTTCAAAGTGGACTTACTGTGACGTTGGAAATGAGCTGAAACCGCCATCTCTCTACCTTTCCTGCTTGGATGGTCTGGATGCCATTGGCACAGGCAGCAGAGAAAATAACAGCAGGGCTAACTGTTCATGCAAGTGTAATAATAGTCTTTAACAGAAGAAGAGTAATTACCTTTGTCTAGTTTTCCCTGCTGTAAAATGTAATAAAATAGAGACCACCGTCTACTGTGATATGCACCATGCTTCTCTTCTGAGACACATGCTGATGACTGTGAAGCACCCTTTGATCACAAGCTGAATTCACATCTTAATTTTGAAAAATCCATTACTGTTGGGTAGATTCCCCGAATGCATTTGACAGCTCTCAGGCCAGTGCTATTAGGCGAGAAATCGCAAAGCCAGGGGAGATTTACAGCCTGGGAGACCATAGAGCATGAGTGGGTGCAGGCCCATCCCCCATCGGTTCTCCAGCATCACGATGACAGGAGGTATCTGTGTAGCAGAAGGAAGAGCTTGAGAGGGGTGGCTTCATTTGGAACTGGAATCCCCTGTTAGCAGCCGGAAGCAGTGGTGCTGAAAAGCAATCGCTGGTGTCAAGAACTTTCTTAGCTAAGCAGTGCAGCTGGTGGCAATAAATAGCATTCTAATAAAGGAGGATGTTCAGTCCATGACATAAGTGCACACTGTTTCAACTACCAAACATAATTTATGAGATTGCATATGTCTGAAATGGATTTTCCCCTATACATTTATAAATATAAATGCAAAGATTTCAATAGGAAGAAAAGATCTGCATTTTAAATCAAAGTAAAATGGGAAGATCAATAAGTGCACTGTTTTTTCAAGTACACCATGATACATAACATTTTAAAAATGCTGCGGGTGTCGCACTGTACAATTACTTTCATTCCTAAAAAAGATGGATACTGTTTTCTATGTTAGTGAATGTTGTTTTTATGACAAGAAGTCTTAGAACTCACCACCTCTTCCCAGAAGCTGCAAAGAGGCAAATGCTTAAATAGCTTGGACCTCACTCTCAAAGATATGATGAGCGCATGTCTTACATGAGCCATTAATGAAATCCAGTCAATTTCACATAATCCTTAAAATGGTTCTGGAGGAACTGTTGAAAATGATGAGCCAGAAAAGCCATGTGTACTATTAGTGAGGCTTAAACAACGGGGCTCATCTGACCTCTTAACTCATTGACTCTGCATGAGTAAATAAGTTATTAGTTTTGACATAACCAGTGGTTTATTTTACCATCTACTGCTGTTCTTTGTTACAAGTTCTGTTCGTACCACATGTTATTGCTTTTTATAATTATTGTGGAACATAGCAATTGCACAGACTGTATCATATCCCACCAGGATAAACATTGTGGACGAGGGACCAGAAGAACTTGCCTTTGACTTAGTTTATTCCTACTGCTTTCTTTACATGAGAAAGATTTTCACTGATGCCATTCACAAAACTAACTCAACGTTTTAATGACTAAGGAGTCCCTTTGAATAGCACTTTATCCAGGAACTCCAAATACCAATTTCTTTTCTACTGTGATGTGTGTTCAAGCTTATGAAATGAATTTCTGGCTAATCTTTCAAGCTATAATCCAAGATAAAAATCTAAACCTGAAAGTCAAATACAGCATTTACACTGCTATACTTTGACATTCATTTTTCCATACTGTCCCTATATACTGTTTATTCATATTATATTTTTGCTTCACAAAGGAAGAGTATGGTAAGTGTAGATGTCAACGAGCCCCAATATTCCCCTTATCATTTTGTTGATTTTGAAATTCACCACTTGGTGGTAGAAAAGCTGAATTCCTATCTTTTCAGGATGGAAGTATTAAAAATGGGTAGCTATAGCATAAAGATACACTGTTAAATAGGTATTATTTTCATGTGTTTTAATTGTAAGTGCAAGCCCAGCTTATAAATAAGGGCAGACATACATCAACACATTATGATCACAGAGTCAAGAATGACCATAAAATAAATGTGAAAGCTTTGACATGTCCTATTTGGCAGAGAGAAAAACACTTGAGATAATCAAAAGGTATACAGCTACTAGAAAGATTTTGCTTGACTGTATCCCCTGAACTGTTAAGAACCAGATGGTTTCAGAGATATTATATATGAAATTGATAAAGATTTGAATCCAGTGGTTTCTGGGGAATTCTAAGCAGATGCCAACAGGATGTGCTTAAAAAGTTGAACAGCAATAATGAATTTCTTTAAATGTCTTCTAAAACGCATATGGATTCTCCCAGTCCATACTTTGATTTTGTATGTGAGGCTGATAGCTGTAAGTCAAAACAGGGGAGTGGAGTTAGTCAAGATTTTAAGTCACTTACATACATGTTTTTTTCTCTAAGTTAGCAATAGAGAAAATCTGAAAGTTTATCTTACTTTTCGAGGAAGCATAAGTGGGCATATGGTGAACATTAGTTATCTTAGAAAATAAGCCTGGTCGTGGCTGAATATTGCCTCTTTTCTTCTGGAATCAGCTCTGGGCTGATCTGACTTGACACGTGTGTATGACATGAAAGGAAACAGACCAAAAAACCCTCAGTTATGGCTCCACATAATAGCAACTGGAACAACGTTTGCTCTTGGTTGTGGGTGGGATTAGGACAATTTTAAGTGCAGTAGTGGAGTTTTAAGTGGTACCATTCTGACCCTCACATAGAATTCTACCATGCAAACTGAGGTTGTAGAATCATCTGAAGTTCCTTCTGAAAAACAGAACTTAGGAACGTTTTCAATGTAGTCTTTTATTGATAAACTTTAGTATCCTCATTTTAAACAAAGAACATGAACTTTCTACTGCTAATAAAATTCTTGTGGTAATGTATGAGGTGGCAATGAAAAAATTTGAGGGGCATATTCAACTAAGGACAATAATCCCCAAATCTGGATTGCCTAGTCCAACGTTTCTCTTGAATGCTATGTTCATATTTTCATCTGTCCACTTGTACCAGTGGTTCTTCCAGTTCGATGTGTACCGAACACTGGCTTTTTTCTTCGTTTTCCATTCTCGGTGCCAGGAAAAACTGGGTTCTTCTCAGTTTCCCTCTTTTCACCTATTAGACACTATGGATCTTGCACTCAGATTACTTCTCTTTGCTCTGGCCAGTATGAAACTGAAATCAAGAACTCCCTGGCCGTCCAATGGTTAGAACTCTGAACTTTCATTACTGAGAACCTGGGTTTGATTCTTGGTCAAGGAACTAAGAACCTACAAGTCTTGCAGTGTAGCCAAAACGAAACACACAAAAATGCCCAAACACATAAAACCAAAATCAAGCCAAATCTGACTTATATTGAGTATTTATATAAATCATATAATGTGCATTTTGAGCGCCAATTTTGACTTCACCTCTATCTCCCTATGTATTACATATTTTTAAATCTGTTGTTGTAATGTTTCCACCAGTGCAAGGCACTCCTAAATCATTTATACAAACAGAGGAGAATAAATAAATAAGCTACATTTTAAACTGTTCTTTTCTTCCTCCCGTTCTTTTCTATACCTTATACCACAATTACTGAGTTTTTCCTTTTCCTCAGCCACTATTTCTGTTCATTCTCTTTTTAAAAAATCTCTGAAAACCATTCTTTGTTTCCTTGTTCTACGGCCTTTGCCCTAACCCCAGGTAAGCCACCTGATTGGTCTTCATTTTTAGACTCTTATTTTAATAAACTTTATATCTCGTAATATGATTATTAATTCCCTGTTAACAAATGTTAAGTATTATGGTTACTTCTTTAGTTAAAAACTTTTCATTGACTTTGTATATCCCACTATCTAACATCTAAATTTCTGCCATAATGCACAAGGCTGTTCATTGTCTGGCTCCATATTTCCTTCTAGGCTCTTCCTCTGCCTTCCATAATAAACTTGCGCAACCAATCACGCATAACCCTGAACTGCTAATACTGTCCTGAACGTGTTATTTTTCTCACAGTTTCATGTCTTTAGATATGCTATTCCTTTGCCTGGGAAATACCAACTTTTGTACTCTAATCCTTGCCCTCATCTAAGGAAAGTGAAAGTGAAATTCACTCAGTTGTGTCTGACTCTTTGCAACCCAATGGACTATGCAGTCCATGGAATTCTCTAGGCCAGAATACAGGAGTGGGTAGCCTTTCGCTTCTCCAGGGGCTCTTCCCAATCCAGGGATCAAATCCAGGTCTCAGATTCTTTATCAGCTCAGCCACAAGTAAGGCTCTTCTTCTAGAGCCCAAGCTCAAATGCCACTATTTTCCAGAAACACCCCATCATTAAGCAGTCATTCTCTTCTCCTTTTGGATAAATCTTTGAATAAACCTTTGAGTTAATCTCTACAGCAGCACAAACCACAGAGTATTTTAAGTATTTGTTAACTTGTCTCTTCCTTTTATGAGATCTGAGTTCCTCAATGGCAGGGTCCTTTCAGTCTTTATAATCCCCAGATAAGCCTTGGTGCATTGCCGCACTCAATATGTCAGCACATTTGGAAAACTCAGCAGTGGTCACAGGATTGGAGAACATCTGTTTTCATTCCAATCCCAAAGAAGGGCAATGCCAAAGAATGTTCATACCACTGTACGATTGTGCTCGTTTCACATATTTGCAAGGTTATGCTCAAAATCCTTCAAGTTAGGCTTCAATGGTATGTGACCTGAGAACTTTCAGATGTAAAAGCTGGGTTTAGAAAAGGCAAAAAAGCCAGAGATCAAATTGCCAACATTGTTGGATTATAGAGAAAGCAAGGAAATTCCAGGAAAACATCTACTTCTGCTTCATTGACTATGCTAAAGCTTTTGACTGTGTGGATCACAACAAATTGTGGAGAATTTTTTAAGAGCTGGGAATACCAGACCACCTTACCTGGTTCCTGAAAAATCTGTATGTGGGTCAAGAAGCAACAGTTAGAACCTTACATGGAACAACCGACTGGTTCAAAGTTGGGAAAGGAGTACGACAAGGCTGCATATTGTCACCCTGTTTATTTAACTTATATGCAATGTACATCATGTGAAATGTTAGGCTGGATGAATCACAAGCTGGAATCAAGACTGCAGGGAGAAATATCAACAACCTCAGATATGCAAATGATACAACTCTGTTAAGTAAAGAGTAATTTAAGAGCCTCTTGATGAGGCTGAGAGAGGAGAGTGAAAAAGCTGGCTTAAAACTCAGCATTCAAAAAACTAAGATCATGGCATCTGGTCCCATCACTTCATGGCAAATAGAAGGGAAAAAAGTAGAAGCAGTGACAGATTTTATTTTCTTGGGCTCCAAAATCACTGTGGACAGTGACTGTTGCCATCAAATTAAAAGACACTTGCCCCTTGGAAGGAAAGCTATGCCAAATCTAGACAGCATATTAAAAAGCTAAGACATCATTTTACCAACAAAGATCTGTATAGTCAAAGCCATGGTTTTTCCAGTAGTCATGTATGGATGGGAGAGTTGGACCATAAAGAAGGCTGAGTGTCGAAGAATTGATACTTTTGAATTATGGTGCTGGAGAAGACTTTTGAGAGTCCCTTGGACAGCAAGGAGATCAAACCAGTCAATCCTAAAGGCAATCAACCCCACATATTCATTGGAAGGACTGAGGCTGAAGCTGAAGCTCCAGTACTTTGGCCGCATGATACAAAGAGTAGACTGATTGGAAAAGACCCTGATGCTGGGAAAGATTCGAGGCAAAAGAGAGCAGCAGAGGATGAGAAGGCTAGATTTCATTACCCGCTCAATGGACATGAATTTGAGCAAATTCCAGGGTATAGTGAAGGACAGGGAAGTCTGGCATGCTGCAGTCCATGGGGTCGCAAAGAGTCATACACAACTTAGAGACTGAACAACTAGTCCAGTTATTGACTTTGTTATAAGAAGAGACATGCAGCCGCAGTGAGAAGGCCCTGTGGCAAAAGAGGAAGCAACTGGAGAGATTCATCTACCATCCTAAGAATGCCAAGGATTGCTGGGAACCACCAGAAACTGAAAAAGGCCAAGAAGTTTCCCTAGAACCCTTGAGAGAACATGGTCCTGTCAACACATTGAGTTTAGAATTCCAGCTTTCAGAGCTGTGAGATAATACATTTCTGTTGTTTTAAACAGCTGAGTTTGTGGTATTTTACTACAGCAGTCTTTGGAAATGAAGACATTGTCAAAAATTCTCTTCAGGTTAAGTCAACGGTATTCGTTTTCTCTTATTTTCAACTATGCATTCTAACTAATACAAAAAGTCTATATATGTTTGTTATTTGTGTGTTATAAATTAAAAAAAAGTTTTAAACAGGATTACGTTTAGACAAAAAATTTAAATTTTCCTATCTGAATATTACAGGTACCAAGTCTAAAAGAAAAAAGGAATTATAACCTCAGAAATTCAGAGACACACTACACGGCTACTAAAATCCTGAAAGGTTCCAAAACAAAGTATTTTGTTGCTCATGGCAACAAATTAGTGAATAGCCAATTAGGGATTGCCTTTAAAACATATCAAAATAGGCTGTCCTTTACATAAGATTAAGTCTTTATGTTATGATTGCTTTCTAAGATATATTACATTATGATAAACGATCATGTACATTGTTTTGACAATCAGAGATTTTATGAATGAGAAACTGATTTGCCTGCAGTGGTGAACTGAATTGTGAAAAAAGCATTAGCAATGATGATATCATTTAAAATTTGTTTAAGAATTGTGTTACAGTTTTGCTTTCTTTTTAATCAGGAGCAAAAAAAAAAAAAAAAAAAAAAAAAGCAGCCAAAAGGCATTTATTTTGTAGTAACAAGCATCTGACAGGTCTCATTAGAAGAACTCACTTGCAAATCCAAAGGTATAGGCTGGTTTATTTCTGCCATATCATGTTTACATGACCTCTCAGCAAGAGCAGAAAGACATCCTACTCGTGTTTTTAACCATGTGAATGGCGGAATGTCACCAACTCTTGCTCTTTGTTTCCAGGTTCTTAGAGTGATGATCCTCACCAGTCTAAGGGAGGGAGTGTAGCAACTAGAACCCTGGGCTTAAGGATTCGTGTGTAGGCATGAAATGCTTCCTTGATTTGTAGGAAATAAATCTCAAGGTGAATTATGACAACTTTCCTTCATGCCTGACAAACCAAACCAAACCAAACCAAAATCCCAACAGCTCTAATAACCTGTTGAGGAATAAAGGTTCCAAGGTGAAGAAATATTACTATTTCTTGGGCATGGTAAGATTCACACCATTATTTCCAGGGAGTTCCTTTGGGACTTGAAAGTAAACGGCTGTCCCATGGGTTGGCTGGCTGCTTGCCAAAGAGTTTTCCTGTTTGGCACGTCCATTGATGAACTGAAAGGAGAGCCCTCAGATTTGCTGGCTCTGAAATGTGATGCATTTGGCACCCTGAGACGTATCTGTTCCTCGTGAAGAAACTTGCAGGAACCCAGCTTATGTGAGCCTATATAAACCAGAATGCCCACCTATTTAATTAAAATATAAAATATAATTGTGAGAAGACCAGACAACTTGGTTTTCTCACCAGCAAAGAGAAATCGAAATGAAACTTTAAACTGTAATGAGAAAGAAGCTAATGCATGAGAGTCAGAAGACAGGAGACGAGCTATGTGACTCAAGTTTGAAAGGCCTTGCTAACCTGAAGCATTCACCTCCTCAAGCAGAGACCTGATGACTCCACCTCCCTCTCCCCTTTCCTGCACCCAATGTGCTGACTCTGGGACTCTTGCCTTCTAGACTGTGGCACTGAGGACTGCCCACTGCCACTGCTCTATTTCTGATGACCCCTTCTCCAACCTCTGGTCTGACCATTCCTTCTGAAGGCTTGCTTCCTTCTCTGGATGCTTCAGTGCCATTGGTGAATTAAGCTGCTTTTGACATTCAGTCACCAGCCTGATCTTTAGACTGGAAGAATCTTCTAGCCATCAAGTAACACATTGCTTACCTAGAAATTAATTTTATGTCATATTATATTTAAAATATCTCAATACATTCTGGCTGGGAGGAAACCTTGCTTTTGTCCTTTGTACCATCCACAGTCTCTAGGATCCTGAATATGTGTCTACTTCTCACGGCATACAAGGAAACTAGATGGTGAACATAATGAGAAGGTACTTGAGAATTGAGGGTAAGTCTCACTGATGTGTAACTGGTCCATGGTGAATGCTTGCTGAGTGAATGACTGTGAGGGAGGGGTGCTGCTGTTGACCTGTTTTGAACTTGACTTGCTGTGAAGTAGCAGAGTGCATTGATCCATGGAATCTTTCCTTCCCATAACTTTCTGATAATCAGGGATTTTTTAATTAAGTCAAAACTTTGCTAATGAGTAACCTTTCAAGCTCCTATGTGCCAGTCATATGTAGTTCACAGTGAAGAAGTGCACTGACCCTTTGAATTTGCTATTCCATTTGAATAATTTAGATTGTTTTCTTTTTTTCTAGGCAATTTAGGCAAAAAAAGTAAGATGCTGTTCCTGAAAAGATTGGTCAATAATTGTACCTATGAGTCAATAGCACATTTTATCTTGCTGTTTTCCTTTACTAGAGAATTATCTTACTGGTTTCCCTAAAATGTTAGTCCATTAATCGACACATGTATTGAGTGCCTTTTACATGCAGGGCATTGCAGTAATTATAGTGGGTGATACAATTATCACATGTTCTCCACCTTGGGACATCTTCCAAATGAGTTAGAAAGCTGATATCTACATAATAAAAGTTAGCTTTCATTACAAAGCAGTACTGATAAATACAAATGAGGTGAAAGAGATCCCAAAGACCACAGGAATTTATACAACCATCATCCAGTGGGGAGGCTGAAGCATTCTTCAGTACCTTCATAAAAAACTGTTTTCTAGTCATCTCAACTTTCTCTTCTTGTTCATAAAAAGAAAAATCATTGAATTGTGTTCAAGGCTATGACCAACCTAGATAGCATATTCAAAAGCAGAGACGTTACTTTGCCGACTAAAGTCCGTCTAGTCAAGGCTATGGTTTTTCCAGTAGTCATGTATGGATGTGAGAGTTGGACTGTGAAGAAGGCTGAGCACTGAAGAATTGATGCTTTTGAACTGTGGTATTGGAGAAGACTCTTGAGAGTCCCTTGGACTGCAAGGAGATCCAACCAGTCCATTCTGAAGATCAACCCTGGGATTTCTTTGGAAGGAATGATGCTAAAGCTGAAACTCCAGTACTTTGGCCACCTCATGTGAAGAGCTGACTCATTGGAAAAGACTCTGATGCTGGGAGGGATGGGGGGCAGGAGGAGAAGGGGACGACAGAGGATGAGATGGCTGGATGGCATCACTGACTCAGTGGACGTAAGTCTGAGTGAACTCCGGGTGTTGGTGATGGACAGGGAGGCCTGGCATGGTGCGATTCATGGGGTTGCAAAGAGTTGGACACGACTGAGGGACTGAACTGAACTGATGCTCCTTTCTTGGATGATACATTATAAACTTTTGAGCCAAGTATCAATATAATAGCCAACTTCTCTAACTTCACTCTCTGCACAAGGCTTTATATACTAGTGATCCCCAGATTCAGCCTCTAGCACTGTCTTCCCTTTGACCTTCAGACATCACATTTGACTGTTTACTTGACAGCTGTACTTGGTTGTATTCCACGAGGCATCTCAGAACTAATATAGCCAAATAAGAACTCTTAATTTCTGCTCCGTGTTGTTCTTCGCCACAGTCTCAAGCCCCAGGCTTCCTCAGCTCTGTGAATGGTACTGCCATTCAATCAAGAAAAACCTAGAAGTCATCCTTGAGTTCTTTTTCCTCGTCACCGTTTCCTCCTTGCCTGTCCACTCTGTCCACAAATCCTCTAGGTTCTAGCTCTAAATATCCCTCTTATCTGCCCATTTCTGCCACTCAAACCAAATGATGATCATTTCTTTTTATTTCTTTAAACCACTTAATTTTTTTATTGTGGTAAGTATATAAAAAGTTACCATTTCAGCCATCTTCAAATGTACAGTTTAGAGGCATCAAGTATACTCACATTATTGCGCAACATCACCATCATCCATCTCCAGAACTTATCCACATTCCCACACTGAATCTCTTATTAGTCAATAATCTCTTCCCCTTCCTACAGCCCCTGGTAACTACCATTCTACTTTCTGTTTCTATGAATTTGACTAGTTCAGGTCAAACCGCATATAAGTGGAATCGTATATTTGTCCTTTTGTGTCTGGCTTATTTCACTTAGCATAATATCCTCAAGGTTCGTCCAGGTCAGAATTTCCCTCCTTTATAAAGCTGAATAAGATTCCATTCTATATATACCACATTCTGCTTATCCATTCATCCACTGAGGGACACTTGCTCCTGCCTTTTGAATATTGTGAACAATGCTGCTTTTTGCCTGATCTTTGCTTCCTCACCTTCTCCCTAAAATCTGTTTGCCTCATAGTAGTCAGAGTGATCTAAAAACGTGACTCAGATCATGTCACTGCTGTGCTTCGTATCTTCCAATGGCTTCCAACTGCACTTAGTGAGATCCGAACACCTCACCACACAGTCTTTCGCCTGTCCAAGTACCTCAGTCTCCTTCCCTGCTCACTATTTCCAGCCACAAACTTTCCTGTGATGTTCAGATGGGACAGGCTTCCTTGTCTAAGGGTGTTCACCCATGCTGTCCCTCTGTACGGTATGCTCAGCCCCTCTCACCTACATCTTTGCTGTCTGCGGGCATATAAGTGCCCCCTCTCCCAGCCACGTTGCTTTCTTTTACGTCTCCCTCTTCTCTTTTCTCCATAGCCATCACTATGGAAAATTAACATATTCAGTTATTGGTTTATTTTGCCATTTTCTGCCTTCCCATTTTAGCTCATTATTAACCAGGGGATTTTTGTAGAAACTAACGCCTGTGGCTGGCAATTTTTATTCTGGCCAGCCCTGAATTAATTCTGTTATTTTACTAACACTTTGCAGGTTATTACATTCGATAGTTACACCTGACACACCTGCAAAGTCTTTTGATTTTTGTGAAATGTTGTCTTTAATCCACTCTTTGTAGAAGCAAAGGAACATTCTCCAACAACATGAGTTTCATTTTCTGGATCAGAATCAATCATGAAGGTGGTTTTTTTTGTTGTTGTTGTTGTTGGACTAATATTCATGCTGTCTGAATCAGAACTATATTCTGAAGAACTTTCATCTTCTGAGACACTAGACAGGAGTCCCTAACCTCTGGAATCTAATGCCTGATGATCAGAAGTGGAGCTGATGTAATAATAATATAAATAAGTACACAAGTACACAATAAATGTAACCTGCTTGAATCATCCCCAGACCACCCTAACTCTCCACTGCCCCCCGCTGCCCGGTCCACGGGAAAATTGTCTTCTATGAAACTGGTCCCTGGTGCCAAAATTTTGGGGACTGCTGTATTAGTGTATGGATTTCCCCGGTAGCTCAGTGGTGAAAGACTCCACCAGCCAAAGCGGGAGTCACGGGAGATGCTGGTTTGATCCCCGGGTCAGGAAGATCCCCTGAAAGAGGAAATGGCAACCCACTCCAGTATTCTTGCCTGGAGAATCCCATGAACAGAGGAGCCTGGCAGGCGATAGTCCATGGGGTTGCAAAGAGTTGGACATGAGTATATATATATATATGTTGCTTGGACAATCAGAGAAAGTTATCTGCATAAAACTCACCAAAAAAATCTTCACTCAAAATTTCACAATGCATTATTTTTGAAAATTTTATGTTTATTATATACACAAAGTCTGGAAAAAAACCTAATGAAGCAAAAGGTGAATGATGATAACAATCATAAGTTGTATAATGAACCGTGATCAATTTAAGCTTTAACAACTTTGCTCAGTGATGTTAATTGTATTATTCTCTAAAAATGTATTGATATGGCTCTGATCAATAATGTTTGGGTTACAAAAGACATATTAATACATCTCTCATCAATAATGTGTTTGTATGTGCCACTGCTGACCTGTGGATAGGATAATGCCCAGTGTGACCAAATGAATTGAAAAGCGGCAGACTGAACGATTACAGAGTCAGTTGTCTGCTTCTTTTTACGTTTCTGTGGTATGAAAAGTGAAAGTGTTAGTCACTCAGTCTTGTCTGACCCTTTGCAACCCCTTGGACTATAGCCTGCCAGGCTCTTCTGTCCATGTGATTTCCCAGGCAAGAATACGGGAGCGTGTAGCCATTCCCTTCTCCAGGGGATCTTCCTAACCCAGGAATCAAACCCAGGTCTCCTGCATTACAGACAGATTCTTTACCATCTGAGCCACAAGATAAGCCCTTCTGTGGTGTGCTATGTTAATTTTCCAAATGCAGTACCTGGTTGTTTGCAAAGGGGCACATCATACTTCATTACTGAATGCTTTCTGTGATTACCACGCCTAGATTTCAACAGTATGTTACTGCCAGACTGAGACCAAATATCTGAAATGTGAGTATGCCCCTTGGAAGTACTCAAGACATAACAGATCAATATATTTGGAAGGACATGTCAAAATCAGTATGTAATTTGTATGAAATGACTGTGGACACTCATAGGTGATACCTATCGATCCTTGCTGTTATTGATCACATATTGCTGTCAGGGAAAAAAAAAAAACTGTGCACACACTTTTAAACTGTGTATATTTATTTACATGTATTGTAAAATATTGAAGAATATTGGTAAAATTACTAAAACATTAAATTTAGTATAATTATGGTTTAATTTTAATAATAAAAAAATAGTTTCTGATGTACTTTTTCTACATATTCTCTGGGATGAATGCCTCCCACTCTTGAGTCCACTGGCCTAATCATGGGCCATGACTTGTGTCAATAGCAAAACTCTCCTCACCATCACTGATTAATCTTCTGTCAATATCCTTTGAAGGACAGATTGGTTTGGATGTTGGTCTCTCTCCTTAAAAAACAGGGAGAACTCTCTCTGGTCTCTGGAATGCTCTACTGTTTTGTTGTTGTTGCTGAGTGCAGTTATTAATATTACAGACTTAATTTTCTTCATACCCTCCTGCTGGATATAATAGCCATTGCTTTCTTTTCTTAAATCGAAGGAGGCTTGGTTTTCTTTTCTTTGTTTCAATTGATAAATGGTTGATTTATAATACTGTATAAGTTTCAGAGGTTGGTTTTTCCAGTATGACACTAGGCAAGGTTTTTATAGTCTATCCATCGTTCAGATATACTGCCACTGGAGGATGTTCAGCTCATACTTTGTCATACTTATAATTTATGTAGAGAAATCTGGCTTTCAGAATAAGAACGCTTTATATTGAAGAGATTAGTTGAAAGACACATACGTATTTCTCCCACTGTTTATAAAATTTATTCTAATAAATATGATTAGCTTCATTAAAGAAATAGAGGAGTATAAAGGCCAACTTTTTTTTATTGAATTGTACTGTAATTTGCCAGTGGGGACGTTTGGAATGGCAATTGTCATTTGCTCAATGAATTGATTTTCCAGTTATGTTCTTTTAAAATTAAGAGAAAAAGTCATATTCTTTACCTCACAGCATTAGAATTATTACTCTATGTGCAGATTGTCTGAATAGTTGCCATCAAATTGCAAATTTCCTTTTTCCATGAGCTTTTGGAAGTGGGTCTTGCCATTTCAAGTAGAGGAAGAGAAGAATAAGCAAAGCTTCCTTCATGGGAGGCCAGGTCTGTTCTTGGCTCTGTCTCTTGTTAGTGTGTGATCTCCAGCAGGTCACCAAACCCTCTAGTATGGCTGTAGTTTTATCCATTGAATAGACACAGTAATTCCTATTCCCTTACCCATTTTCAGGAGGTGCCTTCGCTCTGTAGGAAGATGCATGGAAATGACTGTAGAAGTGAAGGGGTTTTACCATACAAAATGGCTCACTTGTGAAGAGTCACTATGCAAATTAATTTCCCGTTTTAAAACAGAATGTTATTTATTTGACTGCTCGGGGTCTTTGTTGCTGCATGCGCTTTTCTCTGGTTTCGGTGAGAGGGGGCTACTCTCTGGTTGTGGTGCAGGAGCTTCTCATTGCAGTGGCGTCTCTTGTGGAGCACAGACTAGAGTGCTCGGGTTTCAGAAGCTGCAGCACGTGGGCTCAGTAGCCGCGGCTTCTGGGCTCTAGAGCACGTGGGCACAGTAGCCGCGGCTCCCGGGCTCTAGAGCGCAGGCTTAGTAGTCACGGCTCCCGGGCTCTAGAGCGCAGGCTCACTAGTTGTGGCACAAGGCCTTAGTGGCCCAGAAGGAATGTGGGATCTTCCTGGATTTGCCCAGAAGGAATGTGGGATCTTCCCGGATCAGGGATGGAACACACGTCTCCTGCACTGGCAGGTGGGTTCTTTACCATGCAGCCACCAGGGAAGCCCAAATTGCATATTTTAAAGGCTTATTTTCTTTATCTATTATATTATCTAGCCATATTTCCAAATGAATATTTTCAAATAGATTTATAGAAAAATTGTGAAGATAGTAGAGCGTCCTTGCATCCCACATTCAGTTTCCCCTTTTATCAACATTTATGATTAGTAATTTTTACACATTTTTAATCACTAAAATTAATATTCTATATCTTCAAGGTCCAAAAAATGGGGGATGCCCTGCTTCCTTTTCTGTGATCTCACTTTGATGGGAAACAGTGTATTTGTTGTAAGTAACAGTGTTTTTGCTTATGGCATTTTTGGGCTCCAAACAACAGAAAAGACTAGCTCAACTGGCTTAAAGAGTAAAGAAAATTTATTAGCTGAGATAACAGGAGATGTTATCAGCATCAGAGTCTTTTCCAATGAGTCAACTCTTCGCATGAGGTGGCCAAAGTATTGGAGTTTCAGCTTCAACATCAGTCCTTCCAATGAATATTCAGGACTGATTTCCTTTAGGATGGACTGGTTGGATCTCCTTGCTCTCCAAGGGACTCTCAAGAGTCTTCTCACAGTTCAAAACCATCAATTCTTCAGTGTTCAGCTTTCTTCATAGTCCAACTCTCACATCTATACATAACTACTGGAAAAACCATAGCTTTGACTAGATGGACCTTTGTTGGCAAAGTAATGTCTCTGTTTAATATGCTGTCTAGGTTCGTCATAACTTTTCTTCCAAGGAGCAAGTGTCTTAATTTCATGGCTGCAGTCACCATCTGCAGTGATTTTGGAGCCCAAGAAAATAAAGTCTGCCACTGTTTCCACTGTTTCCCCATCTATTTGCCATGAAGTGATGGGACCAGACGCCATGATCTAAGTTCTGTGAATGTTGAGTTTTAAGCCAACTTTTTCACTTTCCTCTTTCACTTTCATCAAGAGGCTCTTCAGTTCCTCTTCACTTTCTGCCATCAGGGTGGTGTCATCTGCATATCTGAGGTTATTGATATTTCTCCTGCAATCTTGATTCCAGCTTGTGCTTCATCCAGCCCAGCGATTCTCATGATGTAATCTGCATATAAGTTAAATAAGCAGGGTGAAAATATACAGCCTTGACATACTCCTTTTCCTATCTGGAACCATTCTGTTGTTCCAATGTCCACTTCTAACTGTTGCTTCCTGACCTGCATATAGGTTTCTCAAGAGGCAGGTCAGGTGGTTTGGTATTCCCATCTCTTTAAGAATTTTCCATAGTTTGTTGTGATCCACACAGTCAAAGGACTTGGCATAATCAATAAAGCAGATGTCTTTCTGCAACTCTCTTGCTTTTTTGATGATCCAGCGGATGTTGGAAATTCGATCTTTGGTTCCTCTACCTTTTCTGAAACCAGCTTGAACATCTGGAAGTTCACAGTTCACATACTGTTGAAGCCTGGCTTGGTTAATTTTGAGCATTACTGTATTAGTGTGTGAGATGAGTGCAATAGTGCGGTAGTTTGAGCATTCTTTGGCATTTCCTTTTTTGGAATTGGAATGAAAACTGACCTTTTCCAGTCCTGTGGCCACTGCTGAGTTTTCTAAATTTGCTGGCATATTGAGTGCAGCACTTTCACAGCATCATCTTTTAGGACTTCAAAAAGCTCAGCTGGAATTCCATTACCTCCACTAGGCTTTGTTCGTAGTGATGCTTCCAAAGGCCCACTTGACTTCACATTCTAGGATGTCTGGGTCTAGGTGAATGATCACACCATTGTGATTATCTGGGTCATGAAGCTCTTTTCTGTATAGTTCTTCTGTGTATTCTTACGACCTCTTCTTAATATCTTCTGCTTCTGTTAGGTCCATATCATTTCTGTCCTTTATTGAGCCCATCTTTGCATGAAATGTTCCCTTGGTATCTCTGATTTTCTTGAAGAGATCTCTAGTCTTTCCCATTCTATTGTTTTCCTCTTTCTTTGCACTGATCACTGAGGAAGGCTTTCTTATCTCTCCTTGCTAGGCTTTGGAACTCTGCATTCAAATGGGTATATCTTTCCTTTTCTCCTTTGCTTTTTGTTTTTCTTCTTTTCTGGGCTATTTGTAAGGCCTCCTCAGACAGCCATTTTGCTCTTTTGCATTTCTTTTTCTTGGGGATGGTCTTGATCCGTGTCTCCTGTACAATGTCATGAACCTCTGGTCCATAGTTCATCAGGCATTGTATCAGATCTGGTCCCTTAAATCTATTTCACACTTCCACGGTATAATCGTAAGGGATTTGATTTAGGTCATACCTGAATGGTCTAGTGGTTTTCACCACTTTCTTCAATTTAAAAGCACGGCCCCGCTCATCAGAACAAGACCCAGTTTCCCCCTTAGTCAGTCTCTCCCATCAGGAAGCTTCCATAAGCCTCTTACCCTTCTCCATCAGAGGGCAGACAGACTGAAAACCACAATCACAGAAAACTAACCAATCTGATCACATGGACCACAGCCTTGTGTAACTCAATGAAACTATGAGCCACGCTGTGTAGGGCCACGCAAGATGGACGGGTCATGGTGGAGAGTTCTGACAAAATGTGTTCCACTGGAGAAGGGAAACTGAATATTGAAATAGCTCGACTAAAATAATAAATTGAATCAGGAAAAGGCTTCATCCATACACTGTCAAAACATTTCCAACATTTGAAGAACAAACGGATTTGAAATTATCTATTTTAAAATCTTTACATTTATTTGCTTTTGTTGTTTATTGAGGTATAATTTATACAGCCCACTTTTTTTTGGTGCAGGTCTATGAATTTTGAAAAATGTATATAGTGTGCAACCATCAGGAGTATTTGTTACATTCTCAAGTTCTCTCATGTCCCTTTGTAGTTAATTTCCTCCCCTCTAATCCCGGTCAATCATTGCTTTGATTCCTGTCCCTATAGATTTGACTTTTCCAGAATATTCTAAAAATGGAATATACTGTATATAGTCTTTTCAGTCTGGCTTCTTTTACTTGGCACCACTCTTTTGAAAATTCTTTATGTATGGTGAGTATCTGTTGTTGGTGCCTTTATATTGCTGCTTAGTATTCCATTGTATGGATGGACCACTGTGTACACAGTCCATCCATGCAATGGGATACTAATCAGCAATAAAAAGGAACATTTGGTTTGTTGCTAGCTTTTGGCAATTATAAATAACATTACTATAACTGTTTGTGGAGAGGTTTTTATGAAAACCCTTCATTTCTCTTGAGTAAATTGCTGGGTTATTTGCTACTTATTTAATGTTTTAAGAAACTGCCGAATTGTTCAATCAACTGGCTATACCATTTGCATAATAGAGTTTCAGCTGCTCCACATCTTCCCTTAACATTTGGTAATGTCAATTTTTTAATTTGAGCTATTGTCATAGTTGTATAGTGGTATCTTCTTGTGCTGTCATTTGTATTTTACTAATGATTAATGACGTGGAATATCTTTTCATGTGTTCACATGGCATATTTCTTCACTGGTTAAATGACTGTTCAAATCTTTTCCCAATTATTTTTTGAGTTGATTTTTATTATTATTTAGTTTTCAGTTTTACAAATATTCTAAATACAAGTTTTTATTGTATGTTATTGCTGTTGTTCAGTCTCTAAGTCCTGTTTAACTTTGCAACCCCATGGACTGTAGCACACCAGGCTTCCCTGTCCTTCACTATCTCCTAGAGTTTGCTCAGATTCATACCCATTGAGTCAGTGATGCTATCTAACCATCTCACCCTCTGATGCCCTTTTCTCCTTTTGCCTTCCATCGGTCCCAGCATCAGAGTCTTTTTCCAGTGAGTCAGCTCTTCACATCACGTGGCCAAAGTATTGGAGCTTCAGCTTCAGCACCAGTCTTTCCAATGATCTGACTTCAATGAGTTGCAAACCTAGATCAATTTTAGGTGATAATCAGATCAAGCCATTTCAGGACAGTTCGTATCAGTCTTCATGTTTTCAATAAGATGTGCTGTCAGATTGAGGGCAATGCAAATTCATCTGAAATTTTTCAAATTCAGTTAATTAAGGTGTCTAGATTATCTTTAGACCACACAACCTGTGTTTGCTAAAATGAGCCCGTTGCTCAGTCGTGTCTGACATTTTGTGACCCCATGGACTGCAGCCCATCAGGCTCCTATGCCTACGGGATTATCCAGGCAAGAATACTGGAGTGGGTTGTCATTTCCTACTCCAGGGGATCTTCCCAACCCAGGGAATGAACCCTGGTCTCCTGCACTGCAGGTGGATTCCAAGTAAACAAAAAACTTCTACAAGAAACACAGCTCAACTGGTTAACTCCTCTGTTTACGGACACAGGAGCACTTCTTTACCTAGCAGGGGTGTTGTGAAGCACAGTTAATTTTCTGCAAAATGATCCCAAGCTCCCAGATAAGAGGAAACATACTTCCCATGCCCAGTGCTACTGTTACAGTGTCCTCTGCTGCCAAGGAGAATCTGATGCAGAACCTGCCTCAAGCATCCAAGAAGACTGGCATGTGATCGCAGAGGGAAGCCTCCATGCTTGTTCATTTGCTGGAAAACTGTTCAGCTTGCCTGTGATATAATGAGGTCAAAGTTTAAGGATGGGTGCACTGGCCAAAGTCCGGTCTTTTACAAAACTGCACCCAACAGTGTCAGGAGCATCAATCAGAGAAAGAATCCAGGAACTAGTATTCATTTCCCCAAATTCCTTTTTGCTTTGCTGTTTTCAGTTTTTCAAAGATCACATTCAAATAGCATTTTATGCTCTCTTTCACTGAATTAACAATAGCCTGGAGAAGGTATTTCAATCCCAAAAGAAACCTTTTCTATTATGACAAACCTTGGGGGCTCATCTGGAGCACTGCTGATAGGGGCCTTCAATCAGACCTGGAAGCCCTAGCTAGTTCCTGTGCTGTGTTGTCTCCAAAGTTGTATTTATGGCCAAGGCTACGGTCACTATCAAAAGAAACATGGGCTCAGAGTTCCTCTAGAGAAGGGGAATGTTAAGTGAGACATGTGTCTGCGAAAACAATCAACTAAGCATATCCCCACTGCCTGTCCCTTAACTTTAGGAAAAATCGCTTTTTTAAAATGAGTTTTAGAAAAACAATAATAAACCAAGCTATTTACCTTATACTGACATTGATGTTAACAGAAAATGCACAGTTTTTTAATGGTGCATTTCATTTATTAGATGGATCCTTCTATGGTAGTGATATTATTAACTATATAATGTACAATAAAACTATGAGATATGATACCAGTTTTGTTAGAGCACTGAGGTATCATGTATTACATAATAATCTTATTTAATCCTTACAATAGTCTTATGTGATAGTTATTATGTCAATTTTACAACTGAAGAAATTGAAGCCTTTAGGCTCATTATTTAACTGGGGGAGCAGGGATTCCAGCCTGTCACCAAATTGAGTGGAAGTCACCAGGTTCTACTGGGTACAGTTATAGAATATGATATACTAATCACTACTGGTGATGATCAGGAAAATTCATGAATTACTAGCAGTTTAAACATTATCCTTACAGGAACAGAAGATAGTAAACGTAACATCTGTGGATTTTTTTAATGGAAGGAGAAATCAAATGAATATGTAAATCAGCCAGGGGGGAAAATAACCTACAACCGTTTCCAAAATCATTTTTAGCAGCAAATCTTTAAGCTACATGGCAATGTATAGAAACCGAATGCTGTGCTTTCACTGCCGGGACAAGGGTCTAACCACTGGTTGGGGAACTAAGATCCCCCAAGCTACACAGCCAAAAAAACCAAGAAACTGCCACGAAATGAAAAGGATTTTAGGTTACTTAAGTGCAAATAAAATGAGAGGTATTTCTGTCAAAGCAACAGCTGATTTCTACTATAGAGATCAGACAATCAGTAACAGAGCAAAAACGGTAAGGTTCAGAATGTTCGTTCAAAAATATACAATGAAAAAAAAAATATACAATGATCTTTTATTTTGTAAACAGTAAATGTAACTTAGGTATTGGAAGCTCTTTCTGGAATAAATGATTAACATCATGGTGACAATGATGGTGGACAGGATAGGAAGGACGGATTCTAGTCCTGCCTCCAATTAGCTCGCTCTGTCACCTTGGATGAGTCACGTGACCTCTCCCGACTCCAGTTTTCTCACTTGTACAATGAGGTCTCTGGTCTCTTCCAATTCTAAAATTCTCTCAGTCTATGAGTCAAACTCATCTCGTCTTTGCTTAATGGCTCAATTTTCCTTTCCGCACACCTCTTAGGGAACCGATTGAAAATGCAATTCAGTTCTCACACGGGCTTCTTTGCTCACTCCACGCCTCCAAGCTGCTGCTGCTGTTTTGAACCCCTTTGTCATTGGGAAACACTTTCAAGGATAGTGGGGAAACAAGTAAGATGAAAATAATTTACCAAAAGACTGAGTTTTACATTGACATGCAATGCACTTATGTCCACTTTGCCATCTTTCTTGCTGTTCTGCTTTTTGATTACCCTCTGTTAGGCTGAATTGCTTTTCTTCTTCTTTTTTTTTTTTTTTCATTTACCACAAAATGCTTTTTAAAAAACTGTAACTTGGAAAACCAAGATGGATTCTTCTATTCAAATTAGCAAGCAACAAAATATTTTTAGCTTTTTACCTACTAATTTTCTGTGTGCAATGATTGTCATTATTTTAGCTGACAGAATTAATGAACTGATTCAATTAAAAGGTTTTAGGAACATTATTTATGGCTTAATGGTAAGTATATTAACAAAAACTGCATTACCTTGTGAAGCATACCCATCTCTTTCGCCTTTGAAAATATTTCAACACTTCTCTCTGGAAGCATATTTTAAAACAAATATAACAAATATATAATGACTACTTTCTAAAAATGCACTGCACTAAGTAGGAAATTGAAACCCAGAAGATAGTAAGACCATGAAACAGAAGGAAGGCCTGTTCTGCAGCTGACCTTGAAACCCCAGCTTGCATTTACTGGGAAAACAAACAATAAAAATAAAAATCTAAGGAGTATGTGAGACCATATAATAGAAGACAATCCTCAAATCTCAAGATCCTTATGGACAGCCCAAACTGTAGAGACCCAATGTTTCTCTTCAATAATGTCATGTAACTTGTAGGTGTTTACTTTACTGAGAGCAATAATTATCTGTGGCCTTCTAAAGTGTTTATCTTGAGTTTTTAAATCATATTCCTATTGAAATATTTTGCTTATATGAATTGCTAAACAGATCTCAGCCATGGACAGATGTTACTAATATTTCACTTGATGTTATAGAACCAATGAAAAATGTTACTGTTTATTACTCAGGCCCATGAACAAGATTATGAGTTCTGTTCCAAATGCTTAGAATTTCTTTATATTTGCACTAAACATGAACAGTCTAGGGCGGGAATAGAAAATATGTGGCAGCTATGTGATCACTACCCACTCCAAAGACTAGTGCCCAGAACTGATCACAGCCTTATTTCCCATTGAGCTGGACTCAGGCTCAACCCTTCTCAACAGTAGTGAATGCAGCTACCACAGCATTTAGAAAATTATTTGCTGCCCAAAGTCTAGAAGTAAAATATCTTACTAAAAGCCCCACAGGTTTGCCTCTTTCCTTTTTATACTATAATTGTCTTTTCCGAAATTTTCAAATCTTTTGCTTTCATTTTGCCAAGTAATGATTTGTGCACTGTGGCTGAGCCACCCGGGAAGCCCAAGTAATGATTTATTTTCCCCCAAGTGAGCATTTACTGCATATTTCTGAATTCCCCACAACACCTGAGACAGTTCTAAACACACACTTGTTGTTGTTGCTGTTTAGTCACTAAGTCTGACTCTTGCGACCCCATGGACTATAGCCTGCCAAACATACATCAGGGCCCCATAAATACTCATGTCTTCAAGACCCTAAATGCTAAAAATACAAGATGGAAACATCCCACAGAGCCAAAGAGGATCCAGTCTCAGCAATATCTGTCCTGAGTCTCAGTTCTCTCCGGAGACACTCATGCAAGGAATCACATACCAAAATGGCCCCAGTGATTTAAGTCCTGGGAACCAGCAGAGCACAGAAGAAATGTGAGAATTCCAGCTCCTTCTGTGTCATAAGTCTCCAAAATATGCGGAAACATGCCAAATGTCTCTGGCTTTCAGATGATAACATACTCTGAATTAATGACTAATAGGGAAACACCCCCTGAGCAGTTCACGGACAGTGTCTCTCCCAAGTCAGATCCTGTTGGCCAATGACCAGAGAACCCGTCTCTCCTGAGCCAGCGGACACTTCTATGGCCAAGAACCACTGCGTCACCGGCTCAGCAGTATAAAAGTGAGCAATGGAAAGCACCATTTTTTTGCAGTTAATCTAATAATTCCACCAAATATCCCCAAATCTGTATACAAAACATAGTTGCCTTGACTTGATTTTAGGGGAAACTTCCTTAAATAGAAATGTAAAGATAAAGCTAAGCCTTAATAAGCCTTTTTTTTTTTTTTAAAAAAAAAAGAAACAAAAATTTTAAATGTTTGAGTTAATTTAACAATATATTGGATAAACAATAATGTACAAAGGCTAATTTTAAGGCAAACGCAATGAAAGCACAGGAATTCCTCTTACAACTAAGTGTATATGTGGCTGCTAAGTTGCTTTAGTCATATCCAATTCTTTGTGACCCTATGGATTGTAGCCCACCAGGCTCCTCTGTCCATGGATTCTCCAGGCAAGGATACTGGAGTGGGTAGCCATTTCCTTCTAGAGGGGATCTTCCCAACCCAGGGATCGAACTGTGTCTCCTCCATTGGCAGAGGATTCTTTACCCTCTGAGCCACCAGGGAAGCCTTTACAACTAAGTATGCATCCTCAAAGACTCTGGTAAATGAAACTGCCATATTTCAGATTTTGAGGGTTTCTAAAGTAATTAATTCTCACCAAAGTAATTAATTTACATCAAAATATATGATGTGTTTCTCTGATTCCAATAAATACACCTAGTTTTCAGCTGAAGAAAATGAAAAAGTTAAAATAAAAAGGCTCCAATTATTCCTTTAATGCAAGTGAGTAAGAGCATATTTAATCTAAGCTTAACAGTCATTCATTTGTGCATTCAACATTTATTGAACACCTGCTCTGTGCCAGGAGCTCTGTTAGCTATTGGGTCATAGAGTGGTGAACAAGATAAATATAGTTCCTACTCTATGGAGCTTACAATCGAGTCAGAAAATCTCACCAATGAACAACTAGAGAGAGAAGTACATCAACAATTGAGATAAACGTGGCACAATCAAATAAAAGGTACTTACAACTTTTGGTTTACTTACAAAACTATGGTTTCCTGCAGAGGTCATTAGGATTATATAAATTTTGATTTTTCCCTATAAAAGTAATTTCAGTTAAAAAACAGTCCACTTTATATATACTCAATTGTAATTTCTGACTGTATCTGTGTTGAATATTAAAAATGATACTTTTTTAAAGAAAAAAGTGCTAGCTATTCTAGAAATACCTTTAACAGGCTGTTTTCAGGGGAATTCATGACTGCTTTAGGTTAATGGTCGGTGGCTTCATGTTCAGGCCTCAATTAAACTCTGAACTTCCATTGTTATTACTTAATTGACTTGGTTATATTTCATGTCAGCATTTCAAAATGACCTTCCTTTTAAAAAATAAAAATTACCTGACAGGGAAGCATTGTGGCAGCCATCCCACACTGTCTTTATGTATGGTTGGGCCTAGCATTTACTCAATTTATCTACCACTAGGGTACTTCTCATCATCCTTGCTTATGACATGAGACAGCTCCAAGTAAATGCAAGTGGTGAGGGAAAAGAGATGAAACACGAAATCTATCTGCTACCATGACTATTATTAAGATGCCAACTAAATCCACTGATATCCACTTTAATTCTAATCAGGGAGTTAGCCTTAAACACCTTGCATATCATGATTAAATGCTGTCAAGTTATGCTTCTTTGAAAGCAGGATTATGTGCACCTTTTCCTTCCATTACAAGTGCCTCCAAAGGTTTAGTTGTGCCAGTTAACTAGATGGAAACGTAAATCCCCTTTACTTGTACATGAGACAACAATAAGAACAAGTTGGATTGCTTTAACTAATGAGTGGGATTTTATATAAAGTAGGTATGACGCCAAGATGGAACTCTGCTAGACTGGCTGAAGCAAATTAAAGCATCAAATGAGTCTTTCCCCTCCCCCTGCATTGTGGAAAAGTTTTAAAAGTCTTTTTGAAGTACTTTGATCAAGCTTTGAAATCATTTTAGTGGATGACTATTGTATGAAAACCGTAATTTATAGTTCTTGACCTAAGCAGCTCTTTGTCTCACAGCCATGGTCAAAACAATAGCAGGAAAGTGAAAAACACAAGGGGAACGCAAGCTGTTCTGGTTATTATTTAATTCATAATTCCATCTTCCTTAATCTTTGCAATCCAGGCATGTTCTTAATAAAACATCTTCAGACCATTTTGACTATATATAGGAAGGTTAGTTTGGCATAATACAATTAGAGGGTCTGAACTCTGTCACTGGGACCTTTCCTTAACCTGAGGGTGACCTACCAGGCAGGTCCAGAGAGGATCTCGCTATAAATGGTGACAGTGCAGGCAAACTCCTATTGTTTGCCTTTTAATTTCCTCTCTAGTTAAGCCGGCTTTGTTCCTTGACCTTAATTGAGAAGGTGCCAGCTGGGAGATTTTCACCTCCCATCCTATTCACAAAATAGTTATACTTAGGAGGCAATTTGCTCCCAGCAGATCACACAGAAAATGGCACGCTTCCTCCAAGATGAACGAGCTAGGCCGTGATTCTCTAATTGAATCACAGAGACATTTTACTATTTTAATTAGTAATTTTCATCAGCTAAACATCACCATTCAGCCTGAAAATATCAGTAAACCTCACATGTTCTTTGGACTCTTTTTGCCAAAATAGTTACGGACAGACTAACCCTCAGGCTCTCTTGGACCCTGTAAATATCTTAGTTCAGGTTTTACGATCTTCAGGTGCCACAGATGCCTGTGAACATTGGGTACACAGAGGAGCCTTAGGTGCGCTTTTCCCCAGAGGGTTTAGGCCCATTGTTCTTCCCCAACCTCGACTCTGAAAATACATGGATCAGGATTCAGATGGGCTGCATTTCAGTCCTGGGATCAATTCCCAGAGAGACAAAGAACCAGTGGATAGTGTTGTTGTTGATGCTCAGTCGCTCAGTCATGTCTGACTTTTGCGACCCCATGAATCGCAGCACGCC
Organism: Ovis canadensis; assembly: GCF_042477335.2. Classification (NCBI taxonomy): domain Eukaryota; kingdom Metazoa; phylum Chordata; class Mammalia; order Artiodactyla; family Bovidae; genus Ovis; species Ovis canadensis. The sequence continues at coordinate 42,921,987 of NC_091251.1, read as the reverse complement.
AGCCTTCCCTGTCCTTCATGATCTCCCCGAGTTTGCTCAAACTAACGCCTATTGAGTCACTGATGCCATCCAGCCTCTCATCCTCTGTTGTCCCCTTCTCTTCTGCCCTCAATCTTTCTAGCATCAGAGTCTTTTTCTGTGAGTTGTAGTGAGTAAGTGCCGAATGTGTGTCCACATGGGAAGAAACTGCAAAGGCTGGAGAAGGGGAGATGACAGGGAAGAGGAAGGAAATGGAGGCCAGCACATGAAAGATTTCATTCAACTGAAACTGCAGGTCTGTAAAGGGGGTGTGTGTGTGTTGCGGGGGGCCACTGGTGAGAAAGAGCAGACATCTCGGGTATCTTGGTTCCAGAGAGGAAAGGAAACACTGGGTGTAGCTCCTCAGGAGGGGCGAGTGAATTAACTGTTCACTTGGGCGCTGTGCGTTAATTAGTGAGGTCCAGCGGGGCCCATTTAGTGGATGACCTCATCCAGGGCGCTAAGCAATCCCCTGGTGGCTTTAATGAGTGAGTGCACCCCCTCAAAGACTTGACAACTTATCTTTTTCCAGAGTGGAATTAAGCCCTGCCAATAATGAGCAGCTATACACCTATGCTTAAAGGAAAATGATGTCCTCTGGACAGCCAGTTTTCTACTCTGCACCCGAGCCTCTCTTTTATATATGATTTAGGAGTGTTTAGAAGAGTTAACAGACACTTTGCCCAAAGCAAATTAAAAAAAAAAAAGAAGCCTCATTGTTTTTGTTTGTTTGGGGTAGAAACGGGGTGGGACCAAGTCTGTGAAGTAGCCTGAAGTATCCGCGCTGGATCAGCTTTGCTCTGAACTCATCCCTCTGAGAGCTTCTAACGAACAGTGTCTCTTGTTTGTTTGTGAGAGCAGACGCTTGGCAGGTCTACATATGCCAGAGAGAACATCATTGCGTTTTATGTTTGTACACACACTCCTGCTTTCTGACTTGGCTTAATTCATCAGCACGGTTTGCAGAGATCTCCATAAAGTAGGATTTGACTTTAACATTAATGTTCTAATGACGAGAAGAAAAAAAATAAGTCACCATATGTCTACTCTTTAGGGGTGATGTTTACACTGTCTAAATTAAAAAAAAATACAAACAAGTAAACAAACAACACACATAGAAATATTAATAGCACAGATAAGTATTTCTTACATAAAAGGACAAGGAGGATTTCGGCTTCTAATCTAGGAATATCAGTCCCCCCAACACCACTCCTCCAACGTCTACTGAAAAGTAATACACATTATAATCACATTAGTTTTTATGTTGTATAAAGCTTAGTTTTAAATAACTTTGTAACTTTATCATGGTATGTACAGTCTACCACTGGTTTCTTTCCCACTTTTCAGGGCCAGATTTAAAAATCTCATCCATAAAGAAAAGGTGGTGCCTTTGCCAGAGAACGCTGGTACCTTCTCCTAACATATTATGTCAGGGTGCCAGGTAGGAGCAAGCACCTCTTTCGTTTTTTAAATTTATTTGTGCCCCTTCATCATAAATTTGTTTAATGTAAAATAAACAAATCCTTGATGAGGGTTTAACAAGGTTTTCAACATCTGTGCAGATCCATGTAATTTACTCCTAAAGAAGAAAAATCAGTTTAAAGCATGCCATGAAAACTGCTTTTAACAACAGTTTGGTCTAAGAGTGTGCGTGTGTGTATTAAGACAACAGTGGTTCCCAAGTGTGTGTCTGTGTGTGTGTGTGTGTCTGTGTGTGGTGTGTATCAAGACAACAGCAGTGGTTCCCAAGTGTGAGTGTGTGTGGTGTGTATTAAAAACAACAGCACTTGTTCCCAATCATTCTGTTTTACTCACAAAACCTGTATGGTGAATTCTACACTGAAGCACAAGTTTGCCTGATAGTACCATACCATTTCATCATCTCCCTCTTTCTTGTTTAACGCAACCTACCACAGAGATAAAATCCATGCCTGAACCCAACATGTTTGTGTTCTTCAAAAGCAAAGGCAATAGGCAGACGTCTGCATACCCTCTTAGGTGCAAAATGAACAAAGTACAGACAGTACAGTTAAGTCTTTTGAAAGAACCAAGCAACGCATATAACTTGAGGGTGTTTGTAAAAGTTACATTTTTACTAATATTTCCAAACTCACTCAATATTATAAAGAATATTATTTTTTGTCATCATGGGGGAAAATTTTATTAAATACATTTTTGGGTATGGATTAATTTTTACCTTCCTAAAAGATAGGTTTATAATGAATTTATAATGATGTTTTCCTTCAGACTGAAATTTGGTTTGTAGTATAAAAAGTGAATAAATGAAAGTGAACAAATACAAAACTTCTTTTATTTTGCTAACCTGAAAATCGCTCTAGGTTTATTTTTGGTACACTTAATTCATTCAAAGCCGAACTTCCCTAATGCCTAACTTACGGGAGATATAAAGCAGGGCAAAGAATGCACTTTTGAAAAATTTTACTCATAAAAATACCAACCACCATCCATACCTATAGACAACTAGTTGTGTTTAAAAATAAACTCTTTTCAAGGCTGGCCCCGAGCTTCAGTTATCTGCCCTCAGCCCCCAATCCAAAAGAGAAGCGTGGTTTCCAGACACAACATAACTGATGCTTTTAAATGAGATAAGTGGAAAATGTTTTGTGTTCAAACAAGTAATATAAAAAGAAGAAATTCTCATCAAGTATATTTTTTTCAGCTTGGCTTACTGCCATAGACATCAGGAAACCATAAAGACTGGACAAAGCAAGCGCAGGCTCCCAGCAAGATCAGCCCTTGTAGGTGAGCGAGAAAATCTAGTTGTAGCCTTCACGACTTTGACTTTGCTAGGACCGTGAGAGGTTATTCCACGACGGTAATGCAATCCTGGGTATCTGTAAGTGTACATAAAGAGAAATGGGGAGGGAGACAGAATGGATTCAGGCTTAGCCAAAAAATAAATAAGAGGGCAATTTGGTAACTGGGCGGAGAATTGAAAAATCACACCTTTCAGTCTCCACATTTTTCCTTTTGTTCAGTATATAAGGAGAAACCATCCGGAAGGAAGAAAGATTATGACTATCTATAAACTAACTGTTTGACAGAGACAGAAATGCTGATAATGAGTGGGTTGTGTCTGTAGTTCTTGGCTGTTCCCATGAGCAAGGGATGAAGGAAAACAGAAACTCTTGATATGTTTGTCTAAAGAGGTAGTGGTGTGACCACGGGCAGCGAGAGTTCAGCTGAAGTTCAGGGCAGATGTTGCCAGGAGTTTACGCTGCAGGAAAGTAAAATTGCTTCCGGATTCACCTTCTCCTCCCAGATTCTCTTCCAGGATCGTCAGGGTCAGGCAACACTGTGGCACAAGGTGACGATGTCAGTGGGAAAGCAGGCGTGGAGCAGGATGCCCCTCTCCCGGTTACAGTCCAGCTCCTGGATAAACCCGTACCAGTAGATGACTAAGCCCGGCCCAAACCTGCAAAACATGAGAAAATAACACACACAGGCAGTACTGACATAATCCCAGAAAAAGGTAATCACTGATGCATGGATAAGACGACTAGAAGACTTGACACAGTTTTTATTTTGGTTGCTATGATTCTGACTGCAAGTAGCTGAACTTAGACCAAAACGTTTATTTAATGGAAATGTTACCACCTTGGATGGATTTGTTACCTTTTTTTTTCAAGGCACCTGAACTATTTCACTACCCTGATTTCCTCTCAGTCAGGTGTTATGCTGACTTAGCTGATGAAGGATAAAACAGAGTTGCGGTAGCACTGAGCTGGGGAGCACCAGGCTTGGGCTTTTAGTCTTTTAACATTCAGGGGCACAGCTGAGCACAGCTTCCCCGGTGGCTCAGCTGGTAAAGAATCTGCCTGCAACGCAAGAGACCGGAGTTTGATCCGGGGGTCAGGAAGATGCCCTGGAAAAGGGAATGGCAACCACTCCAGTATTCTTGCCTGGAGGGTTGCCTCCATGTAGAGGCGCCTGGTGGGTTACAATCCATGGGGTCCCAAAGAGTTGGACATGACTGAGCGATTAACACTTTCACATTCAGAGGCACCCTTTTAAAGGTTAAACTTACCTATTTTCAATTAAGTGGAAAAAAAAAGTTTGAAAAGTAATATTAAAAAACGAAATGGCTCAAAGTCTTCTTACAATATACCAGCAGGGCCAGAAGTTCCTTCTGCCCTATTCTTTCTAGTCTAAAAAAAACAAAACCAAACCACACATACACACATATGACAACTGGGATCCTACAGAGAAATCTCTTGACCCTCCTCTCTCTGCACTACAATTTCTTTTAAGCTTGAACATGGCATGAAATTTGGCTGTAGGTTCTTATCACGAAAACAAGGAATAATGCCACGTAGAGTTGAGAAAAAGTCTTGACAGATGCAGGCTTAAAACCTCAGTATTTCTAAATAATGCCTCCGAATTATCTCCAATTTAGTTAGCAGCACAGTCAGGAAGTAGTCAGCAGGAAGTTGAGACCTCTAGGTTGGGTTCATAAAGATGTAATCATTATCAATCACCATGCACACAGAGATGTTTTGCACATCAGTTTCACGTTTTTCTTACCAAGAGTACTTAATTAAAGGGCAGCTCTACTTTTGGTGTCGTGTTGCAGGAATTTTACAGTGAAATCATAAATTATGAATGTTGGGTTAGTAAAAGGATGTCTAAAAACAGAACTGCTTTCTGTATTCTGACATTACAGCGGGCTGAATTGAGCTAGGCCAAAAGGCTTTTTCCTTCCATGATTTATTATATGCTGAAGCGTACTTGCCAAAACAAACAGTACAGGATGGGCTGCGAAATACTGTATGCACAGGAACAAGTTCAGTTGGATATCGTGGGATGGTTTATTTGGGGATTCACATCAGGAAGGTAGCCAAGCTGGATGCAAGATGAACTGAAACCTTTGCATCCTCGCTATGCAGGGACAGAATCCTGAGATGGCGGCTCTCAACAACTGAACATGTTCGGAGGATGGGGGGGTCACAGGAGCCATCTAGAATGCAATGCCTTGGAGTACCAGGCCCTGCCAACATTTACCCTCAGGGCTGACTGCACATGCTTTTGTTTCTCAGTATCTCTGAAGAGTCTCCTTTGTGGTCAGAAGAATCAGGCACCTAAGGTGGCAGGTATGCACACCTCCCCCTCTGCTGCCACTCTTCCCCACTGTGCTTACTTGCCTATCAGGTGAAGCTCACACCTAAACAAGGTATTGCTTCCATTGGGGTTTCTTAGTAACTCTCAATCATAAACAACTGTCTGCAATGGATTCCACTTGGTTTCTTGATTTCACAAAGAGCTCTGTGACTAGTATCAGATGATCTTGGGTTTGTCAAGACAAGTCTGGCAAAAGCAGGAAGATCTGTGATTCTGAGGGTCATGCCTGAGATGCCTTTAAACCTTCCCATCAGTAAAGCAGCCCTGAGTCACAGTCTCAAGAAACCTAACTAATGTTAACCTCAACACGTTTCTCCTGTTTTATTACGCAGCCATTCTGGAAGCTGTGATGTTCTTTAGAAAGGTGCTCATATTTTTACAAAGGGAGAAAAAAAAAAGGCAATCTAACCAGTCATGGAAAAGAACAAAATAATATATAGAGGTCATAAACAACAAGCCCAGTGTTTTAAAGATTTAATAAAACAAAAACACATATTACCAGCACTGAGAGAGTGAGAGCAGTCTGCTCTTTACCTGAATCATAAGCCAAAGGACACGAGGCATGACGGCTCTTTACGAAAAGGGCAATTTCTAGGCATTAAAATCAGGCTGGGGAACACCTCGATGACCAAGAAAGTAGACTTGTGTTTCACTTGTAAGGCAACAGATGAAATCAGCAACCAGAAACTGTTTTGCACGATTGTGCCTCTGGATTGCTTTCATGTCCCAGCTATTGTAAACACTGCTGCAATGAACACTGGGGTACACATGTCTCCTTCAGTTCTGGTTTCCTCAGGGTATATGCCCAGCAGTGGGACTGCTGGGTCATAGGGCAGTTCTAGTCCCAGTTTTTTAAGGAATCTCCATATTATTCTCCATAGTGGCTGTACCACTTTGCATTCCCACCAACAGTGTAAGAGGGTTCCCTTTTCTCCACACTCTCTCCAGCATTTATTGTCTGTAGACTTTTTGATGATGGCCATTCTGAGTGGTATGAGATGATACCTCATTGTGGTTTTGATCTGCATTTCTCTGATAATGAGTGATGTTGAGCATCTTTTCATCAGCAGATGAATGGACAAGGAAGTTGTGGTACATATACACAATGGAATATTACTCAGCTATAACAAGGAATGCATTTGAGTTAGTTCTAATGAGGTGGATGAACCTGGAGCCTACTATACAGAGTGAAATAAGTCAGAAAGAGAAAGACAACTACTGTAGGTTAATGCATATATATAGAATTTAGAAATATGGTACCAATGATCCTGCATGCAGGGCAGCAAAGGAGACACAGACATAAAGAACAGACTTTTGGATGTAGTGGGAGAAGGTGAGGGCGGGATGATTTGAAAGAATAGCACCAAAAGATGTACATTACCATATGTAAAATAGAGGACCAGTGCAAGTTTGATGCACTGAAGCAGGGCACCCGAAGCCAGTGCTCTGGGACAGGGAGGGGGGTTCCGGTTGGGGGTGACACGTGTATACCTGTGGCTGATTCACGCTGATATACAGCAAAACCAATCACAATACTGTAATTATCCTCCAATTAAGATAAATACATTAAACAAAAATAAATGGAAGATTGTGAATCTGAACGTTTCATGTAGTGATTTGCTAGGAGGACTCTCTAAAGGTAGCAACACAGATATTTGAGCTATTTTTAGTATATATGGGAAATGACTCATAATAAGGCTCTACCACCCAAATCTTTGTTCCCTAGCTTCTGGGTGACATTATATTAACTTGGGTAATACCAGCTCTCTTGTGTAACTCAAAAGCTCTGACAGTATATCTTAATTAATCAAAAACAAGGAAATATAACTTCCCTTTGTAAATAGAGATTGGCAGATGAAGGCTTTCAAATTATGTAGTCTTTGAATGACAAAAATAATGGGGACTACAGATGGTGACAAGTTTGGAAATTTAATGAGAAAACAAGATCTGGCTTTGTTCCCAACACCTTGAGTGCATTTCTGATGTTTCTCCAATAGCTCAGGATCTAGAGATTATCAGATGCTGGCAAGATAACCTTTCAGCAACTTATCCACTTATGAGGAGGCTGACCATATTAAGCAACCTTGTATGATCAATTCCTTGATTACTGGAACTTACAGAAGCGAGCATGTGGGCTGACAATTTGAAAAACCAAGCAACCTATCTCTAGTGTTTCCATCTGAAAAGGTGTAAAACAGGGAGAGAACCAAGACCTAGGAAATTTTTATGTCAGGCAAGTACATGCTTAGGTACCTAGAGATTTCACCGTTTTTGATGTCTACTGGATAAGAATGAGATCACTGGGAAGGCAAGCACAACCTTCGTGACCAATAAAAATCAAAGAGACTATTAACAGAATTTAAAAGAAAATAGAGTCCCTGGATATGAGCAAATGTGCAAAGCAGAGGGTTGGTCTGCTATTAGGACTGAAGCCCTCCCTATCAGGCTTGAGATACTGGGTAATGGGATGTGTATGGATCTCCGAATTGACTGTGCAAACACATTTCAAGGTTGACTATAATTTGGAAGTTACTATTTCCATGGTCAAGTAATATGACCAAAGCCTCCAAATGATTTTAAAAACTACTGTGGAGCACAGCCTGGAATGTGAGTGACTCTTGAACAAGTAATTTTGCCTGCAAATAAAATACTACCATATTAGCAAAAATAACAAATACCTCTTGAAAACATGGGAGGTGAAAGTCAAAAGCCATGACAGACCTTGAGGGTATGAAAAATAAAGCTCCTTGTAAATAATGACAACCTTATAAATGTGTTTCTCTGGTTTCCTTCCATTTTAGAGTAGTTAGAGAAATTAAGTAGGAGACGAATGAAAACTGGGTACCCTTTTGTAGGTTTTGAGCATATGTATCTCCATATGCTTCACCATTTGTCTCTCTGCTCTCTTGTGACCCTTTTGAGGGCAAAGAGCATGTTTCACTTACATTTGTATCCTCTAGACCTAGCACAGTACCTGATACATGACAGATACCCTTGGAAAAGATGGAGAACACAGTGTTAGTAATAATAGAATCAGACAGCTTTGCACTGGTTACTGGATCAGTGGCCACCCAGACACAGGCAAGATGGAAGGGCTCAGACATTGCCATGGTTTGGTAATTTTATTAGTGACCAGGAAGGGCACCCCAATGGCATACTTACAGATCACAGTGCTAGTCATAATAACAGTTACAATGTTAATTATTAATAATTTCATAGCACTGACTATGTGACAGACACTGTTCTAGGCACTTTACATGTGTGGATCCATTTAATTCTCAGATCAGCTCCATGAGGGAGGAAGTTATTGTCCACAGTTTACAAAAAAAGAAACTGAGGCACATAGAAATTTATGTATCTTGCCAGAGGTCATGTAGCTAAAAAGTAAGAGGAATCTGCTTTGGAAGCCAGGACTGGCTGGAGGGTCTGTGATTGTCTTGCTATGATGTAGTGATCAGTCTACTAAATATGGTAACACAGTATTAGACTTCAACCAGAAAAAGAGCAGAGATGCTCTATGCACTGGTCAGACCACACCTAGATTGCTGTGGAGGGTTCTGGTGTCATATTTTAAGGTGAATATCTCTAGTCTGGAACTGATCTGGAGGAGAACTCTAGGATGAGTGCGGAAGCATTAGAATAACAAAGCATATACGAGGTGGAAATGGACACTTACAGTGGTAATATGCTCACTCACGACCTTTGGATTTTTACAGTGCTCCCGGGAGAAGGAACTGGATTCCTGGTGTAGCTCTTGAGCACAGATGAAGGGCAATGTTTGAAAGTAACCAAGAATCAGATTTTGATTCAACATGGAGAACAATCACTGAGTGAGTTTGGAAGTAGATCTTTCCTCAGTCGAACCTCCAGAGGAGACCACAGGCCCTGGGGCAACGTCTCGAGTGCAGCCCGTGAGAGCAGGCAAAGAGGGTGACTCGGGAAAGCTACGCCCATATTCCTGACCCGCCGAAAAAGTCAGATAACAAATGTGCGTTATTTTAAGTCATTTCGTTTGGGGCAGTGTTTTATATAGCAGTAGATAACTAATAGATATACCTGCACCATAGACTTGAGTACTCAAATACCATTCTTCAACATATGCAGTATGGAGAGTCCTGTTGTCTACAGGTTGTCTTTTGTTAGTTAAACTTGAACCTAGACTATACAGCAGAAGGAGTTACCGAATGAGATTATCAGTAAGTAGAAACTCTTTTGGAGAAGGCAATGGCACCCCACTCCAGTACTCTTGCCTGGAAAATCCCATGGATGGAGGAGCCTGGTAGGCTGCAGTCCGTGGGGTCCCTAAGAGTTGAACACGACTGAGTGACTTCACTTTCACTTTTCACTTTCATGATTGGAGAAGGAAATGGCAGCCCACTCCAGTATTCTTGCCTGGAGAATCCCAGGGACAGAGGAGCCTGTTGGGCTGCCGTCTGTGGGGTCGCACAGAGTCGGACATGACTGACGCGACTTAGCAGCAGCAGAAACTCTTTATCAGGGCAAATCTCAGATACAAAGCAACTCTGTCCTATTACACTAACAGAGCTTTTTGGCTCCTGACTGACTATACCCCAATTCCCCTCCCTGCTGTGTATTTAGGATGCTGGGGTTTCCCAAAGAACTAGAGAAATCATATATAAAATGAAGAATTCTGCATGTTTCTCCCAGTTCTGTGGTTTTGGTGTTAAACTTGGCTATTGGGCTTCTGAAGCTGCAAAGAGAGGGTGGAGAGAGGATGTGGAATGTTGGTTATAGGCACAACTCTTTGCCAGTTGAGGTGACTGTTGACAACTAAGGAATAGACATTGTAAAAAATCCAGTTGGGGTAATCCAAGCTTGTTGGGTGTTGGGGCAAATCAATTTTGTCAATCTCAACAGGTGCTGAGGACAATCCAGGAAAAACAAATGCTGGTTACATTTTGTTCAGTTAAAAAAGGCAGCTCAATCTGTAAGATATTTTTTAAAAAATTGTCAACAAAAATGTTTTAAAAATGGTATTTCAGAGAGTAAACTCTTAAGTTTTTCAGAAAAATTTAGCTATCCTCAGATAATCTCTAAGGTTGTCAGATTATGAATGTTGGACAGAATATGGCACAAATTATACATCAAGTCTTCCACAACTCTCGGAGAAACTCAGAGGCACAGATAGAAAATATGGGCTCCCAAATTCGTGCAGAACTTGCTTATTTCTTTTAAGCTATATAAAAAAATACTCTCTCTTCCTTGTCATGCCTCTGTGCTATCCTATAACATAGGAATTAGGTGGATGGTAGTTTTACTTAAGGAGAAAAGAGAAAACTACTAACTTTCTATTATCTTAAGACTTCTCTGAAAGAGGAGAGTGAAAAAGTTGGCTTAAAACTCAACATTCAGAAAGCTAAGATCATAGCATCTGGTCCTATCACTTCATGGCAAACAGATGGGGAAACAATGGAAGCAGTGAGAGACTTTATTTTCTTGGGCTCCAAAATCACTGCAGATGGTGACTGCAGCCACGAAATTAAAAGATGCTTGCTCCTTAGAAGAAAAGCTATGATCAACCTAGACAGCATATTAAAAAGCAGAGACATTCCTTTGCCAACAAAGGTCTGCCTAGTCAAAGCTATGGCTTTTCCAGTAGTCATGTATGGATGCGAGAGTTGGACTATAAAGAAAGCTGAGTGCCAAAGAATTGATGCTTTTGAACTGTGGTGTTGGAGAAGACTCTTGAGAGTCCCTTGGACTACAAGGAGATCCAACCAGTCCATCCTAAAGGAAATCCATCCTGAATATTCATTGGAAGGACTGATGCTGAAGCTGAAACTCCAATACTTTGGCCACCTTCAGATGTGAAGAACTGACTCATTGGAAAAGACCCTGATGCTGGGAAAGACTGAAGGTGGGAGGGGAAGGGGACAACAGAGGATGAGATGGTTGGATGGCATGTTCAACTCTATGGACAGAAGTTTGAGTAAACTCTGGGAGTTGGTGATGGACAGGGAAGCCTAGCGTGCTGCAGTCCATGGGTTTACAAAGAGTTAGACATGACTGAGTGACTGAACTGACTCACTGACTGAGGTACCCTCTTCAGAGAGGCTGAAATGAAATGTAAATGCAGGAACTGAGAGATTTCCAATCGCATATTAGATATCATTTTGCTAAATTAGCCTCAGTAGCCAACTCCCTGGTTGGCTCCCTACAGCCCATTTAGCTTCTATTTCTCCACAGATTTCAGAGGGCCTGTGATCAGACATGGAGAAGGCGATGGCACCCCACTCCAGTACTCTTGCCTGGAAAATCCCATGGATGGAGGAGCCTAGTGGGCTGCAGTCAATGGGGTCGTGAAGAGTTGGACACGACTGAGCGACTTCACTTTCACTTTTCACTTTCATGCACTGGAGAAGGAAATGGCAACCCACTCCAGTGTTCTTGCCTGGAGAATCCCAGGGATGGGGGAGCCTGGTGGGCTGCCGTCTATGGGGTCGCACAGAGTTGGACACGACTGAAGCGACTTAGCAGCAGCAGCAGCAGTGACCAAACATAACGTTTATAAAGATGTTGTTTAAATACAAATAAAATGATTCCAGTACCTAACAGCAAAAAGGTAACTAACATTTACTGTGTGCTTATTATGTGGCTGGCAGTGTTTCAAGTGCTTTTATCCGTACAGGCTAATTTAACATGCACAAGCCAGCCCCTTATGTGAGAAGGAGTAGGCTGTGTGTGCTATGATTATCCCTATTTCACAGATGAAAAACTGAGGCAAAGAAATGGTCAGAAATGTATCTCATATTTATGGAATTAACTTCGCTTATCAATGGTTTCAGCTCCAAGAAAAAATAACTATGTATTAAAAAAAATCAATACACTTTTATACCTCTTTTGATAATATGAAGGTGAATGGTGGTGGGATTCATATTCAATTGTACAATTTGGGTATCTACATAGAATAAGAGAAAACTCATGACACTGATCATATCCTTCTTTTCTCAATGAGCTGTGTTGCTATAATTACATTTAAAAAAGGATTCTAATGCATGAGGGTTCTGCAATATAAATCTGGATCAAGTCAATAAAATAAACAATTTTCATCTGAAGGATGACAAGAGGACTATAGAATGATTTGATGATGTTAGTCAAGTTCTTCGTCATGAGGGTCTTCATCAAACAATAAAAACAAAACCTAGTTGTATTGATTCAAAATCTTTGTTCCCAACCCAAACTTTTTCAATTCATAAGCAAATAGGAAACTCCTCTCCAAAAGAGGAATAGCAGAAAATCTTTTTTTTTTTCCCTTTCTTATTTTGAGTTGCTGTGTGGGGTCTGAAGTATCTTCTGAGGATGTGTGCAGACATGTGGCTGTTGGAAGTCAATTGTTTCACCATCAAAAAGACTTGCATGTGGTTTTTATGAAGAATGCATTCTCAAACACACAGTCCAGGACGAAGGAGAAATATAAAACATCTTGTAATTGTTTTAAAATAAACTCTTACACTGTTTATTTAGTTTTAATCTGTGTGTTGTAGATTGGTTATGCACTTGTTAATCACTGTTGTATGTATCTCCAGACAGAGTTGTAAATAACTTTTCAGTCCAAGTGAAATATGCTTGCACATGTTTATATGCAAAGTATGTGTGTATTTATGCCTGTGTATAAATATGTGTACAATAATAATAGATTAGTGATCATGTAATACAGCGTCTTAAGGTTCTGGCACTACGGTCAATTTCACATACAAAGCAAATATTCTTTTTTTGGTAATATCTAGAGATGAAGTAAAAATATAAATTGATTGTTTCATTTGCTTTTTTTTGGCTTGGCAACTCTGTTTGCAAATTGAAATGACTAAAGAAATAGAATCCTAGTTACAAATATTCTTGCTGGGTTTATGGATCTTCATGATTAAAAATGCAAGTCTATATCTTTGTAACATCAACTTACTGTCTATAATCTTAAAAATAAAAAAGGAGACTATGTGAGAAATACTGATTCACTTTTGGCTTTTATGCCACATAGAAAGTAAACAGATAATATATTATTTTGAAGAAAATTTAAAATGTATATAAATACACAACCACAACCACCTGAAATTCTCCTTGCTGTTTATATAACTCAGCATTTTCATGTCTATATTAAATTGCCTGGAAAAGTGCTTAACTTCCACTTCACTTTGTCCTCTGTTGGGTATTCTTAGATGCTATACTAACAGTCTTTCTTGCCTATAGGAAATCTCTCCTCAAAAGAGAAAAATTGAGGTAGGTGGGAGAGAAAACAAAAGCAGAAACTTTTTTATATTTAAATCCATTGTTTTTAATATCTGTTTCCTTGGAGAAACACTACTTCCTGGCTCTCTGCATTTGCCTATTAAGAATTTAATGTAAGCCTGCATATGTTTAAGTGTAAAAATAAGTTATCAATTGAGTAATATAATAATAATAATTGAATAAATAAGATGCCAAAAGATTCACAGTGCAAGAATAAGTAGAACAATAACATGATGTTCTAGAAGTCTTCATAGACAAGGCAAGTTCTCAGCTATGCTGCATTTATTCATATAATGGCCTTTTAATTTTCTCCATTAAACCCATTTTTTTTTGAGAGAAGAGTGAAGATTGGGACTAGAGGTTCTGAGAGATAGAGAGGGATGGCAGAATCAGAAGTATATTGAGATTATTTTATTGTGAAACTAGAGAATGAGCTTAGGTATGATAGCCCTGTTTTTTTGTTTCAAATGAGGATGTATGAAGTGGATAGTACAATGTTTCTCCTTTTTTCTCCAATGGGATGGAAAGAAAAGAGAAACACCAAATGCAGTGAAAGAAACCAAACAATAAAAAAATCACAAAGTACCCAAGGTCATATTTGCTTTGAAAATACTTAAGCAGTAAGAGTGACAGGACTCTTCAGGGGACCTTGGGTGCAAATCATATCTCTCTCTCTAGAATTTATACCCCAGCCTTCTACCAAAAGTTGGGGTAGCTTACAAAATTGGTCGTGTGAATTATTACATGTTTTCTCAGTTATTTCCCCAGGGAACCATGCCAAAGGCAAACCCATCATTTCAGCTGATTTAGGGTTTGATGTCAGAGAATTTATAATTGACACGACAACCATAATGGAAAGCGATCATCACGCTGGCAACACATGGGGCTGACGGTGCAACAGTCCATTTCGGTATTTGCCAGTGAGTCAACCATGGGCTTGCTCTCATAAACGTTGAGGGTATTTCTGAACTTTTTATTTCCAACTTCCTGAATACTAGAAATCAGAAATTATAAAACAGAAACTATTTTTATCACAAAAATCTTGCCAACTTTTTGCACATAGTCTTTTATTATTAGGTAGAGGGGGAGGGGGGGCCTCTGTTTCCTCAGCTCAGTTCATGGAAGATCACAGGGTAACCTGGAGTTCAGTCAGACGTTTATCTCAAGACACAAAGTGATTTATGGGTTCTGGATATATATACGTCTGCTTAAAATAAAAAAAATTATCGGAATTTTCATCCTTGGCAAAGTCAAGTAACTAAAGGATTAAGGCTGATACATGTTTGCCCTATAAATCTATCATTAACCAAATGTGACACAATGCTTCAGGTATGTCAGATTCCAACTTGCTCTAAATGTGTAGTTAAAATTTTCTTTTACTCATGATAAATCCTTCATGATAAGGAAAGTCCCTCTGGCTAAATCATCACAGTCCTCAAAAGCAAACTTCTCAATTGTATAGATTCATAAAGGCAAATGCTGGAAAGAGGAGAAAAAAAAAAATGAGAAGGTAGAACCATCCATGTCATTAGGAAAAAATGGCCCGGTAAAGAGAAACAAACAAACAAAAAATATCTCAGAAAAAAAAAAAAAGAATAATCCAGCCTGGCAGTTATTAAACAAACACTTTTTAGAATACAAAGTTCCGTGAGAACAGCTTGTATTTCAGAGGCACGCGGGAGTCAACCAATGAATAAGGGGTGAGCGGATACATGCATACATGAACGAAAACACGACAGGGCCCCTGCCTCAGGGGAAGCTGTGGATGCTACCATGGCAGAGGCATCGCTTTGCTGACAAAGGTCCATCTAGTCAAAGCTACGGTTTTTCCAGTAGTCAGGTATGGATGTGAGAGTTGGACCATAAAGAAGGCTGAGCACTGAAGAACTGATGCTTTCAAACTGAAGTGCTGGAGAAGACTCTTGGGAGTCCCTTGGACAGCAAGGAGATCCCACTAGTCAATCCTAAAGGAAATTAGCCCTGAATATTTTTGGAAGGACTGATGCTGAAGCTGAAGCTCCAATACTTTGGCCACCTCCTGCGAAGAGTTGACTCACTGGAAAAGACCCTGATTCTGGGAAAGACTGAGGGCAGGAGAAGACGGGGGCAACAGAGAATGAGATGGTTGGATGGCATCATCAAATGAATGGACATGAACTTGAGAAAACTCAGGGAGATAACAAATGACAGGGAAGCCTGGCATGTTACAGTCCATGGGGTCACAAAGAGTCAGACACAACTGAATAACATTTGGGGGAAAAAATCTTTTGCTGATACTCTCCACCATGCAGGGAAGAAAAATCATTTTTAAACATGAGAAAATGAGCCTTAAAAACATGCCTGAGTTGCACATTCTGAAGAGCTAGCTCCCAGAGGGGCTGTTAGGAATCCCTGCTTTCCAGGTTGCTATGGAGGAGATGATGCTGCGGCTTAAAACCTGGTAGAAAACAGAAGTACCATTCCCAGGAAGGGCCACTCCTGGTGGTTGAGGTGGTGACTGTAAGGTGGGTGGGAACTGACTGCTAAGAAGAAAAACTAAGCACTTGGGAACCAATCGCTGCACACAGGTGGCTCTCTTGAAATACAATCAATTCAGGTAGGCTTTTGTTTACAGTAGCTTTTATCTAGAAGATAAGGTTGTAAAAACATCAATCAAAATGAAGTACTACTGTTCCTGGCCATATCTCAGCAGGTTCATCTGTTTTATTTCTTCCTCCCTTTCCAAATACCTTAAGGTGTTTAAGATGAGTGAAGAGATTTCAAACTATGAAAGTGAACGGTATTTGTGTAGGACATGTGGGTTTGCACTCTGCGAACCACACGTGCCATTGATACGGTGCCTGTAGCATTCTCAGGCTCAGGCGGAGTCTGTATTCCTATTGCTTTACTTTCTAATAATACGTAAACTTTAAAAAATGATCTTTACACATTTGCAACAGTGCTCCTTTAAGAAAAACAAGGATCTGGTGGCTTCTATACACTGGGTTAAGGCTTTTAGTTTATTTCTACCCTTCCCCCCAAAAAAGGTACAATAAAATAGCAAATTAGAAATAGACTATTGAGCTTGGGAATCAAAGAATGCATTTTATGGTTAAACTGAACTTAGAAGGTCAATAGTTAACAACATTTTAAATTTAAGCCCATAAAGATCCTATTTGATTTTATTTTTAACTGCATTACTAATTTAACACCAGATCCATACAATGAAGCACCGAGGCAGGGATGTTTCCAAGTGATAAGGGCAACTGTGTTGAGGGAGTGAAAAGGCACGCTGGCCCAACTCCAGAAGACACTCACCAACAGGGCGGTGAGGTGGGCAGGAGACACCTGACTGCCCAGAGCAGACAGACGCATGGGAGGCAAGTTGAACTGATGTCACCTGGAAATAGACCTTAAATCTACACACAGCCAGCAGGCTCCCCTGGGCTGGATGCCGGTGTGCTGAAGGTCTGCATGGTGGAAAATATCTTATCTGTCCTTCTGAAGGTTTTGAGTCATTCTTCAGGGCTGGGCTTTGTGAATCCTTCTTCTGACTGATCCCCTTTTAAATACATCTAGAGGAAGGCATTCTAGTAAACATGAGGCCCAATGTACCCATTTCAGATTCAAGTCTCCTGGATTCAAAGAATACCTGATACCATCCTTGTCTTCCAGGGGCTTTTAGGAGTAAGGCAGACAAGTAGGTTCAAAGGCAGTGGTGTTGGAGAAGACCCTTTAGAGTCACCTGGACTGCAAGGAGATCAAACCAGTCAATCCTAAAGGAAATCAGTCCTGAATATTCATTGGAAGGACTGATGTCGAAGCTCCAATACTTTGGCCACCTGATGCGAAGAGCTGACTGATTAGAAAAGACCCTGATGCTGGGAAAGATTGAGGGCAGGAGGAGAAGGGGATGACAGAGGATGAAATGGTTGGATGGCATCACTGACTCAATGGACATGAGTTTGGGCAGACTCTGGGAGATGGTGGAGGGTAGGGAAGCCTGGCGTGCTGCAGTTCATGGGGTTGCAAAGAGTCGGACACGGCTGAGCAACTGAACAGCAACAACAGAGACAGATGTGGAGGACAGACTGCGCGAGAACTGTGCAGAAGGCCCTGCGGTGGCCCCGAGGAGGGGAGGGAAGGCTCGAGCAGAAGTAAGGTGACCTTGGAGTCTTGAGGTCAGCTTTGCTCAGTGGTAAGGCAGGGAGGGTGCTTCTGGTGGAGGGAGAAGCACAGACAGGGTGATGAGCAAAAGCCTGGGGGCTTCGGGGGCAGCTCAGAAAAGTTCGGAATCAACAAAGATCATGGGCCTGGCAGAAGACACAGTTGGAAAAAGTGGGGTGGGAGTGAGGCCGCTGAGGGCCAAAGGGGTGGTGCACAAGTGGAGGGCCTGTTCCTCCGGATCCATGGAGCAGGCACGCCAGCCCTTTGCCCCAGGCTAATCCTCTTTTATGAAACCCAAATACCCGGGGCCATGTTTCTGTATGGAATTTGTGAGCTAAATATTTACTTTGTGTGGGGCCAAAGTATCTACTACAGCTCACTTATTTGGGGGTAAACACATTAGAGAAAAGTATACATTAAAACAAATCTCTCTCCCTCCCCCCATTTCCACTACATACAGAAAAAAGACTGCCATTCAAAAAAAATAATAAAACAACAACACAGCAAAACCAAGAAACTGAAAGCTATATTGAGGGCTCAGCTTTCCACTGTCGCTGGGACAAAGTACATGTATATAAACAGTCACAGCCCAGCTCCACGGGGGTCCCTCCAGCTTGTATTCTTTGAGAGGTCTGCGGGCAGGAGGTGACTGGCCAACAGTTTCCTTAGTGACTTACACAGCAACCTTATTGAACTTAACAGGAGTCATTAGCTACATTTTATGAAGATAAGGACTTCCAGGAGTGAGTTCTACTCTGGTTGTTTTCTGATTAAAAGCAAGACAAGGGAGAGAGAGCTCCGCCAAACCTGCAGTTTTACTTGACAAACTCTGCGGCTCTGAGTTGGCCCCAGGAAGGCCACTAGGGCTGGTGCTGTGGTTTGACTCCATTCGAGTTGAAAGCAATCTGTCAGTGTGGAGAGGAGTTACAGAGGTTATTTTAAACATTTAGTTCAGCTTTTGACTGTCTTCTTTTAGAGGCATTCCTGGCTGCAAACTACCTCATCCTGGGTGACATAAGACAAGCTATTGAATGAGGTTAGACTGAGGTCCCCACAGTCAGAGGGCTGGTCCATCCATGTTGCCATTAGCTGATTAATAGGTGTTTATTTTTAGGGCTTGAACTAACAGGCCATGTTAAGGCCAATGCAAGATGATATTTGAAGTAATCTGTGAGTGCCTCGTGCTTGCCAAAGACCTTACTTTTTTTGTGTGGTTGTTGATGTAGCTGAAGTCCTTGTCAGACCAGTAACATTTAATGTCAAAGACAGAGAAAACTCTGCCCCCACTCCATTATAAAGAAGGCCAAGAATAGATCCATTATCACTATTTAAAAAAAATATTTGTTGAAGGAAAAAGGAAGACAAATATGACCTACCCGTTATGGCAGCTGGTTAAGTACAAATTCTCATCCAATAATAAATAATGAAAATGCTTAATATTAGGTCTGATGCCTTGCACAAACAATACCTAGGCTTACATTTTTTTTTAATATTATGACTGCAGACATATGTCATTATAAAACATAAAATACTTCATTATAAAATAAAACTTACTTGTATTTATGGAATTTATTTTGATTTATGAAATTTATGATTTTAAAGGATTCAGAAGCAAAATGAACTGGTTTGTCATTGCCAAAGTCTAAGTTTGAGAGATGTAACAATTACATATTTATTTTTGTTTAATGTTTACCTCCCATATAGACATATATTCCATAAAAGCAGTGTCCTGTCTACTTTACCAACTTGGCATCTGGTGGTACAAGGCACGTATGTGCGTATGTGTGTGTGTTCTCTGTCGTGTCTGACCCTTTGCGGCCCCATGGACAATAGCCTGCCAGGCTCCTCCATCTATGTAATTTTCCAGGCAAGAATACTAGAGTGGGTTGCCATTCCCTATTCCAGGGGATCTTCCCGACCCAGGGATTGAAGCTGTGTCTCCTGTATCTCTTGCATCGGTCGGCGGATTCTTCACCACTAGCACTACCTGGGAAGCCCATATGGGACATTGCAGATGTTGAGTAAATATTGGCTGAATTAATGAATGAAAGGTAGAAAAGTTACACAGAGGGTCTTTGCACAGCTATTATGCTTAGATGTAGTCTAGATCTTGAATCTAATGACATATAAAGAATGGGCTCAATAGTTTCAAAAACAGTGCTATTATCAATATTTGCTTTCCTTAAGTCATTTGCCTTGGTAAGCTTTCCTACTTCCCAAAGCAGGACAGCCATTGGTGTTGACTGGCACAATAAAGGGGAAGTGAGAACTACTGTTTTTCACACTTCCTACCTTTTCTTTGAGCAAATCTTTGCTGGGATATTTTTACATGGAAATAAGACAGAAGCCTCTCTCTTTAGTGCGGACTCGTCACCTCAGCCTTCGTGGTGCAGAATAGCACCACTTTAGCACTCCTTCCTCACCTTTGGTGGGGGAAAAAAAAAAAAGTGCTAGTTGCTCAGTTGTGTCTGATTCTTTGCGACCCCATGGACTGTAGCCCACCTCTGTCCATGGAATTCTCCAGGCAAGAATACTGGAGTGGGTAGCCATTCCCTTCTCCAGAGGATCTTCCCAACCCAGGGACTGAACCCAGGTCACTTGTATTGCAGGCAGATTCTTTACCATCTGAGCCTCTAAGGAAGGCCCTCCTTACCTTTTAGGTGGATACAAATCCACCTCTAGCCGTACTTCTGAGTGATAACAGCTCTGGGAAGGAGGTATTTAGAATGTAAGACTGGGAAAGATTGCTGGCAACAGTCCTGATTACTGCCAAAGTCTGTGTTTGAGACTGAGAAGCAAGGGACAGTTTTATTTGAACTTCACAGAAAGACATGGAAGATCTTAAGAGTCCCAAAATCCTGTCTGTAAAGCTGTTATGTCCCTAATCAGATCAGCTAGGCTCCTAACAGGGACACATATGGCAATTTACCACCACGATTTCCCCAGGGAAGCAACCCCTGTGTTTTCTGTCTATTTTCATGATCTACCCAACACAGATCAATCACTCAGAGATCCTGACACATTGATAACACCCCTCAGGCTTATTTACAGACCAAGCACTGCCTTACAGAAACAGATTACAGTCACCATTTGAAATAATTCTTTGATCTCACCCAAGATTATACACTGGTTCTAGACTGGATCTGTCTCTGGTAGGACTAATAGTCCCCACGTCATAGGCTGAAAACTCTTCACTCTAATACCTACAAGGTGGTCAGATACTGCTCTCAAGCTCTCCAGCACAGAATAGGACATGTCAGAAGAAGACGGAAATAACCTTCCCAAGAAAGAAGGATATCACATTTGGGGCATAATTTTAAGAGGAAGCCTAATGTTAGACTCCTAGGGTGAAATACAGACTGTTTTAATTTAACTGAGAGATGATTAACAAAAGAGGTTTGTTCTCTGACTGAATCTCACTTATTTGTTAGAATTAATGCCATTCATTCTGCAAGTATATTCTACTGTAATATTTTAACAGCAAACGTTCTCATTTTGCCTCTTCATTTTGCTGAGATTTACCACTTAGAAATTTCAAACACATACCATGACAAGCAGAAAAGGTCACAGAAGATTTAGATAACCTCAGATATGCAGATGACACCACTCTTACGACAGAAAGAGGAACTGAAGAGCCTCTTGATGAAACTGAAAGAGGAGAGTGAAAAAGCTGGCATAAAACTCAACACTCAAAAAACTAAGATCATGGGATCCAGTCCCATTACCTCATGGCAAATAGATGGGGAAACAATGGAAACAGTGAGACACTTGATTTTCTTGGGCTCCAAAATCACTGCAGATGGTGACTGCAGCCATGAAATTAAAAGATGCTTGCTCCTTGGAAGAAACTACATGACCAACCTAGACAGCATATTAAAAAGCAGAGACATTACTTTTCCAACAAAGGTCCACCTAGTCAAAGCTATGGTTTTTCCAGTGGTCATGTATGGATGTGAGAGTTGGACTGTGAAGAAAGCTGAGTGCCAAAGAATTGAGGCTTTTGAACTGTGGTGTTGGAGAAGACTCTTGAGAGTCCCTTGGACTGCAAGGAGATCCAACCAGTCCATCCTAAAGGAGATTAGTCCTGAATATTCATTGGAAGGACTGATGCTGAAGCTGAAACTTTAATACTTTGGCCACCTGATGTGAAGAACTGGCTCATGTGAAAAGACCCTGATGCTGGGAAAGATTGAAGGTTGGAGGAGAAGGGGATGGCAGAGGATGAGATGGTTGGATGGCATCACCAACTCAATGGACTCGAGTTTGAGGAAGCTCCAGGAGTTGGTGATGGACAGGGAAGCTGCTGATCTCCAGTCCATGGGCTCTCAAAGTGTTGGGCATGACTGAGTGACTGAACTGAACTGAAAGTATTGAACATCAGCTCAAGAAAATGGTTTGCAATTTTGTTTGTCGGTAGGGTCAATGTCTTTGGGTAACAGTATATAAACTACCCAAAGTTAAATGATAGTAATTGTTTAAGGCCTTGAGGCACTGGGGACAGTCAGTCTGGAGGATACTTCAGTCTTTTCTTTTTATTTTAGGAAACATGAGGAAAAGCAGATTGTTTTATTTCACTAATCTAGATAAGGCTTAAAGGAGGAGAAATCTTGTTTAAAGGAGCAAATAACTAAGCTGTGAAGACATTCCCCCCCCACCCCCAACTCCTTCTTTTTCCAGGCATGAGGAAATAACAACAATTTACATTTACACAGTGCTTTATGCTTTCAATGGGCTTCCCTGGTGGCGCAGAGGTTAAAGCGTCTGCCTCCAATGCGGGAGACCTGGGTTCGATCCCTGGGTCGGGAAGATCCCCTGGGGAAGGAAATGGCAACTCAGTCCAGTATTCTTCCCTGGAGAATCCCATGGATGGAGGAGCCTGGTAAGCTACAGTCCACAGGGTTGCAAAGAGTCAGATATGACTGAGCGACTTCACCTTATGCTTTCAAGGAAATGTTGATTAGGAAGATGTATTTAGGGAGCTGAGTGAGTCCTCAGACTCGCTTCGTTATTGGAAGACACTGACCTTAGAACTGAGATGTGCTGAATTGGAATCCAGGGATGACAGAGGGAACTTGGAAAGTTCTGTTGAACCATTTTACCCTATGTTCCCCTTTATATTACTCTTCCAGTTGGGTTAGAATAAAATGTGAATCTTTACAGTTTACATCTTATCTTGTGTAGAGAGATCAAAGGATTCATTATTATTATTCAGAGAGTATTTAAATGTTATGAATTTGATATGATTGCTAAGCGCTATTAAAATACATTTAAGTAATAATTTTGTTTTGAGACTAATTGAGATAATTTACATTTGATGTCATCACTTCTGACAAGCTACTTCTCACGTTGTACATACAGGCAAACCTTTCAATCCTATAAAATGGGATTTTTGTCAGGCATCTTAAAACATCAGAAGGTAACATTAATTTTTATCTGTCAGGGTGTGCTAATTAGAGTTTTAAAAATTAAAACAAATTATGCCTGACTTCAAGCTACTCATTTGGTTTTATAAAAAATATAATTATTAAAAAAATTTTTTTTAATTGAAGGATAATTGCTTTACAGAACTTTGTGGTTTTGCTATACATCAACAAGAATTACATTTCTTTTTAAATGTGAGTATTTTACCTTTTAGGTAAGTAAAAATATATTGGCCTTATTCCAATTTTACAGCTGTAAGTCGCATAATTCCTATCAAAAAGTATAAATATAATCACCTTCCTATTTAAGAGAAACATCAAATAAATTGTGCACATTACCTGATTTCAGTCTTTGGCTATAATTCCTAGTAGCTATACATTAGGAATGAAATTAAAACACAAGGACTCGTAATATTTTTCATTACAGACAGAAGTCAGTTCTTAAGTGATAAAACTGATTATACTACAATCAAACTCTGATTCAGAATTAATAAAATGCATAAATATGTATATGATTATAATAGTATTATGATTAAGAACATATTAACTTATTTAATATTAATTAACCTAATAGATTTTGGGAAGTTAAATATATTATAATCTTAGGATAGTTCTGGATCAAATGAGAGAGGATATTTAAATAAGAAAAGACTGAGTAACGTTAAATGTTATGTATAAGTGATTATAGGGAGGTTAAATGGTAAGGGGCTTAGAAGGTAAAAATATCTAGTATCCTTGCTGATGGAAATGAAAATGTAAGTTCAGAACATGAAAGTATAGTTACTAACTACTGTGCTGTAATTTCTGAAAAGCGACCACATTTCAGTGGTGTTGAGGGGGAGGTAGAGGGGTGACAGTGAGGGAGATTTCACTAAAGAGTTGAAATTGCTACTTGGTTTTCAAGGCTGAGAGAAGAATGTGAGATTGAGAAGGAAGGGTATGGACAGGGCAAGGATAAGAATACAAGCATTTGTGTCTGGTACAAAGGAGCCTCCCTAGGAGCCAGTTTGAAAATCAGTGCAGTTAAAAGAATGGAACTTAAGGAGAAGATCTAAATGGATGGTACAAATTTGGAAGACAGACATGCAGACAAGATTTGGCTAAGCGAGTAAAGAGAGAGAGGGGGTTTGAGGATGGAAATGGGGGACTGAGAATGTCAGGAGCTATGGAGGAAGGGGAACCAGCCAAGAAGGTTGTGCAGCTCCTGTCAGAGAGGTGCTAACAGGGTAGAAGGAGAGTCAGGAAAGCGTGGGATCAGAAAGTCAAGGGGTGGGCTTAACAGTGCTAAAGAGAGAAAAGTGGTCAGGGTGCTCACCTGGGCTGCGTCTGGTGAGCAGCTGCTGTGTACCAGCTGTTGTCGAAAGACTGCGGAGACGTGGGGAAGTAGAGACCCCCAGTGCAGATGAGAGACAGCGGGAAGAGAACGAGAGCAGGTTAGAGGTAGGGTGGGTGGCAGGTAATGTATGGGTGGCTTATATGAAAAGAAAAAGTAAAAGTTGCTCAGTAGTGTCCCATTCTTTGTGACTGTATCGTAGTTCCATGGAATTCTCCAGGCAAGAATACTAGAATGGATGCACTGCAGGGAGATTCTTTACCATCTGAGCCACGAGGGGAGCCTGAGTGACTCATATACTGGGGTCTAATAGGATCTCCTGGGCTTCCTTGGGGGCTCAGCAGTAAAGAATCCACCTGCAATGCAGGAGGCACAGGAGATGTGGGTTTGATCCCCTGGGACAGGAAGATCCTCTGGAGAAGGGCATGGCAACCTACTCTAGTATTCTTGCCTGGAGAATCCCATGGACAGAGGAGCCTGGCAGGCCACAGTCTACGGGGTCACAAAGGGTCAGACATGACTGAAGTGACTGAGCACACACATAGGATCTCATACACACAAAACACTGACCTTCTGGGAGCTGTGTCCATAAACCCAACCAGAAGGACACAGACAAAAAGATTTGAATACTGATAGAATAAAAATGAAGGGCTGTTACAATGAGATGATGGGTCCACTGAGGAGGAGTATATCATACACACGGCAGACAAATATCTACATCTTTGAAATGTGTATACGTCTAGCACAATTTCAGAAATACTACAGTTTATAAAAATTATTAAAAAAAAAAGATTAGTAGTATTGTTAAGCAGAGTTAGGAGGAGATAAAGAATGTAACCCAATGTGTACCATTCATTCACACAGGACTGAGAACTGAGATTTTAACTAAAGGAATCAAAAGTTACTTTTAAAATATGTATTTCTGGCTTTGTTGCCTCGAACTCAAATTAAAAATGAAATGAATTTTATATTAAGGACATGAAAGCTAATTTAGAAATATTCCTTATTTGTTTCTTCTTAATGTTCTCTTACTTGATGAACATTGTCAGAATTTAAACTCTGGAATCTATGGGAAGTTAGGATTAATAAACTGTGTGTGTGTATGCTTAGTCTTTCAGTTATATCTGACCCTTTGCAACCCCCTGGACTGTAGCCCGACAGGTTCCTCTGTCCGTGGGATTCTCCAGGCAAGAATATTGGAATGGGTTGCCATGTCCTCTGCTAGGAGATCTTCCTGACCCAGGGATCGAACCCAGTCTTCTGCATCTCCTGTACTGGCAGGCGGATTCTTTACCACTGCGCCACCTGGGAAGCCCAATAAGCTTTGTATTAGATCAAAATACTTTATAATCCCCATGTCTGGTGTAACTTGTTGATCTCAATTTAATGAAGTTTTATGTAGAATTATTAAAATATTAGCCAATACTATGGAGAAGGCAATGGCAGCCCACTCCAGTACTCTTGCCTGGAAAATCCCATGGACAGAGGAGCCTGGTGGGCTACAGTCCATGGGGTCGCACAGAGTCGGACACGACTGAATGACTTCACTTTCACTTTTCACTTTCATCCATTGGAGAAGAAAATGGCAACCCACTCCAGTGTTCTTGCCTGGAGAATCCCAGGGACGGCGGAGCCTGGTGGGCTGCTGTCTGTGGGGTCGCACAGAGTCGGACACGACTGAAGTGACTTAGCAGCAGTAGCAGCAGCCAATACTATAGAAGGTCTTTTGGGTGTTTGTGCAACCACTATGAGCAGTATGGATTCAGTTGTTTATTTGGTATAAAAGTGAGTCAAACTAACAAATGAAGGGTTAAATTAAACTTTGGGAAAGCAGTTTCTCAGTTATAATAAATCCTGGGTTCAAGAATTATTACTGATTCTTTCTGCAAAAAAATTTGACCTCCTGCGAGGTGCTTGACTTCCAATTAGCTATCTGCACACAGTAATGGGAACAGTTTCATAGAGAAAGTCACAGGAGAGACAGTTATTAAACCACAATGTGCAAAAAGCCCAATCACCAAGTCCAATCACCAGCTCAGGCTATGATCAGTGACTCTTTTTTGAACTAAAGTATATATATACATGCATATGTATATCAGTGTCACTTGCACTCATCTGCCTCAGAGGCGTTCTGGGCTAAGTTTCCCCTATAATGGCTGCTCAATTGAGTAATTACTCAATTACTATAATGGGTTAGTAAGTCATGCACTCTCAAAATATTAATGGTCATCCAACTTTTTTTCAGATGAACAACTGAAGCCTAGTTAGTCCAAGCATATGGCCCGTCAAACTCTTCTCTTTAGTTAACAGCAGGATCCAGAAGAACATCAGAAAAATTACTAAAATTAGTGGTCATCACTTCCTAGTACCTCTTTTTGGCAAAATTGCTACAATTATAATTTTGCTATGTTGGGAGCCCAAGTATATGAGAACAGCCTGAGCTGTTCTGTGATTGACTTAACAGGTATTTTCCTTTGGATGGATCAATGACCTGGAACTTGCTCCATGTAATGTTAATCCAGTCTCAGAAATACACAAAGGAAAGAATCACAGAGGCCCTTTTTGGTGAATATGTGCAAGCAAACTAGACTTTACAGGATGGTACTCTGACATCTGGACTCAATCCCATAGATCATTCAGAAAGATAACCCAATCTCCTACAGTCCAAATAAAACAGCACTTAGCAGTACTTGCTGGTTTCACTTGGGTGGGAAGTCATCCACTTGCAGTACCAAGAAAGAAGCATGGAACTATCTTGAAAATGGTGTCTACAGGAACTCCAGCCTATTTCTACAAGAGTCGCCATGGTGCAACAATTATGTTTATGGGACTGCAGGGAAAAATAGCAGAGGGGAGGAGAGATACCCAGTATGTGAAGAAACTGAGAAACAAAGGAGGGATTTACTTACCAAACAGAACCAAAGGGAAAGCTGAGACTGGATAACTCAAGATTTAAGCATTGTTTAAGATGAGATCCAGCTAAATTCCAACAATAACAAACTTCACGAGAGACTGGGATTTTAGCCACAGAATGAGATATTCTTTTTCACTGCTGAAAAGTAAATATAATAAGAGCAACAGAAAACTTTAGAGCAGACATAGTCTTAAGCATATAAGGGCACCAAGTGTTCATTGAACTTTGCAGTGATTGTTGCATCTTAGGAACACGGCAAGAAATTTACATGTGAAGCTCTTTACAGCTGCTTTAAGTAAGTACCGCTTGCTTTTTACCCCCTGAAATAACTGACTTAACTGCCTAGATGTCCAAGTTCACTCCCACCACAGGCAGAGCTACCACGATCATCCTCCACTGTGTTGCCTCAGCCACCACTTCCACCCTCCTCCCCACGCTACACTGAGCTCTCCGCTAAGCACCAGGCACTCTGCCAGGCACTTTGCATACTTGATCTCAAATCTTCGAGAGTTATTCTTAATTCACATTTTCCAGCAAATTCCAACTTATATTTCCCAAGTGCTCACTACATGTCCTTGTGAATCAGGGCTCAAAGGCTCCAGCTCCACTTGGCTCCTAAGTCTATGCCTTGTTTAAACAAGTCGCTCTGGTTTCATCATGCAACAATTTTAAAATAATGAACACTTTGAGGTTTACTAAGTGAAAAAGGTTGCCACCAGCTAATTGGGAGAAAGATACCAATAAGGCATTTCCATTTTGACAAAACCCCCTAAATATTGGACCCCTGGCATATAAGAATTTGAGACTTTTAGGGGAGAATTAGATAATGTACAAATTATACAGTGGAACTTGAAATAAAAATATAAAAAAACTTTTGAACAGCATTAAAAAAAAATAGGTTTCACCAGTCCCAACATATGTTTTTACACAAATCTGCATGCTCCAATTAATCTGCTGAACTGCTGGTGTGCGGCTAGACCGCCTTAATCATCTTTGTAAGTACAATGTGCAATTTGTGGTCTGATTTCTAGCAAGAAAAGTGCACCTAATTTTGGCTCGCCCCATACTTAAACCTATTTTAGAAAATTAGAATTTAACCATAGCTTTACACAGTCTTAAAAAGAAAAACTGTATGCAGCTGCTGACAGGTCATTGATGTTGTAATACTCTGAGTACCCGAGGAGAGATTTTATAGTATTATCCCAATGAATGGCATAAAAGAGACTTGGATTTTAAAAATTCATCTCTACTTGTCAAACATTATTAGGAAAGGAAGAAAAAAATGGAGATTTCTTGGGATGATCTGACATAGCGGTATGTTTTTCTGGTCCACCACGTCTGGCTGGCAGAACTCTTTTCTTTTCTAGTGAAATAAACAACTGTTTAGTACAATGCTATGTTTGGAACAAGGCAAGTTTTATTTTCTTTTTTAAGCCCTTGGCTCAAGAGAATAGTCTTATGGGAAATGGTTATTGTGTTTACTGTTGTTTGATGATGAAATGTCATCTGACTAAAATACTTATGAAATAAATTATTCCATTCAATAAAGCCATCAATAGTTTGGCTGGTTTAAAAATGCAATTTGCATTATAATGCATTGAGAAATCCCTGATGAAAAACTCTTGCATACGTTTGTTCATATCAACACACACACACAATCATGCTTGCTCATGCTCTCTTTTTCTCTCTCTCCTGGTTTGAAAGAGTTGTTTATAACTTAAAATATCACAAAAACTTAAAATCTGAAAATGCCACTACCATTTCACAGCTTAGTACAGAATCATCTTAAAATAAGAACCAACATGTTGAATGATTAGTTCACTTTGAGAGTGATGATTGACTAGAAGTGAATAAGTGGTATTAAGATGTAGTTTATATTCATTTTCTTGTAAAAGGTGAATGGCTGTTAATGGCTACATCATCACATTTTTGCTGACCTAACAGAATAACCCCACCCACCCACTTTTGGGAGTCCAGCTTCTCCTTGTATAGTTTGTTTTTGCCATACCACTAACTTTTTACTGTGGTGTGTAATCCTTATATGTATTTGGGTTATAAATTACGGGGAATGAGAATTACTTTTATTCTGGGAATTTTTCAATGTCCCTTAAGATCATTGGAGACAACCTTGAAAATCCAGGGTTGGTAATTATTGGCCTTGTGAAAGAAAACCAGCTCCTATTTCTTAATTAGTCTGGTTTTGATCTATGACTACTTCTGGAAGAGGAACTGCTGTTGAAGAAAAAACTATGTATCCTAGCCAATACTCTGCTAACACAAACTGAAAATATTTTCCTCCAAGGAGAAAACCTTTGAGGAACTAAGCCATTTCTCTAAGGAGGAATGCCTCCAAGATGCTGTCTGGAATATGAATGACATTGAGTATGCTCTCTCCTTCACTGAGTAAAATGTTCTGGGAGTAAGAGCTATATTGGTTCCCCACAATGCCTGAGATCTCTGTGACAACAGGGATTGGATCTTAGGTGTCCCCATGTTCCAAGGGCCAGCATATGGCCTGGCGCACAGTCTGATGCCCAAAAAGTGTTCATGGGTTAAATGCAAAGGATTAACTGAGCTCAGTAAAACCACTGAGCTGATAACCCAGACTACGGGTCCATCCAACAGGCCAGTATTCCCAATCTCACTGTGGCATCATGGCTCTTGGCCTCCAGGCTACATTCCTGAATGTGCAGTTCAGCTTCTCCCTGAACTTTAATAGGACTGAAATGAATATTTGTGCTAAATCTCTTGTTACTGTTTTATTTTCAGTCAAGCAAGAACATGCTTTAGCAGTTTGGAAAGGAATGGACTCAAGATACAAAATAGGTACCTGCTATTTCTTTGAATATGTTTGCCATGAACTAATATTTCAGTCTGTACAATAGGAAAAGCACTGGGACTCCAAGCTTGATCCTGACTAATTGGCTGTGTGACCTTGAGAGAGTCCCAGAGACTTTCTTATCTCATCTGTAAAAGGTGGTACTAGATGATCTCTCAGGTACCTCTTGGCCCTATTATTTTAAAAATTCTATTACTATTATTATTTATATTTGCAAAAGTGAGTGTGAGAGCATGATTTCTAAACAAAAACCAAAAAAGGAATCTAAAAAAATGGTGTCACTGCTCACTCAAAAAGAGGAATGTGAACTCCCAGTTGTAACATATATCCAAGTCCAATGGAATACATTCACAGAATTAACTAGAGTACCCCTTCCTATTCCTATCTGAGATGCTAAAATCAATATGTGAAGGACATGAGGAAATTGTTTATTTACCTTGTAATTAGTTAACAATCTTTACTGTCAAGCCGAATCTGGAGGTTTGCACTCATTGGGTAGCACGGGTTTCAGGGAGTCTGAATCTTCTGAAACTACAATCGACCCTATGTATCCATGGGCCATTGGTTCCAGGACCTGCCACAGATACCAAAATCTGTGATGTTCAAGTCCCATAGTCTGCCCTCCTTATCTGCAGATTCAGTCAACTGCAGATGGTAAACCATAGGACTGTATTCATGGACTCAAAAAAAAAATCCACCTGTAAGTGGACCTCCACAGTTCAAACCCCTGCTCTTTAAGGGTCAATTTCATAGGCAAAATTTTGTATGTGTACAAAGTTATACAGGGGAGAAAGTTCATAGTTTTAATCAATATTTAACTCAAAATTTTAGGAACCTCAGGCTAAATCATGGTCTAATATCATTAATTGCTGTTTAGAACCCCTGAAGTTGGACCTAGATTGGATCCCATGCTCAGCCACTTAGCAGTTATCTGACTTTAAGCAGGCCTCAGTTACCTTATGAGTGACACAGAAATAATAATATCTACTCTCAGGATGGCTGTAAGGATTAATAAATGATATCCACAGAATTAATGTATATAAAAGCACTGGTCCAGGGTCCATCTCATAATAAATGCTTAGTAAGAAGCATATTTTCTTTTTCTCATAGCAAATGAGGTTGATTATGGTTAAGTCTTCAAAGTTGTTCACTGCTGTTAATCAAATCAGCCTATTGGTTGAGAAGAGGATTCCTCTTCAAAAGCTGTAGGGAGAAGGTAGGGGAGGTGGCATTGTCTAAATATGGTAGTTTGTAAAGAAATCCATCTCTAAAAGCAATCTATACTAGTCAATATAATTATACTAAAAATGACTGTAACCATTTTAAACTTACAGTTTAAAACAATTTAAAATGCTGTATAATTTTGGCTTATACATGTCCAATTTGAAGGTTTCTGAACTAATTCTGGTGAGCTAACGAGATTTTCTGATCTAAGCATTTGCTGGCACTAACTCACTAAGAACTAACAAGAGGGCTGAATGAGATGGTTTCTGAGGCTCCTTCTAGTTCTAAGACTCTACAGTTCTCTTCTGAATGAAAAAAAAAAAAAAGGAAAATCCTCTTTAAATGACACTGAAATCTCTAAATTGTCTAAAAATAGTTTCAGGTCCCCTATTGGCACAAACAGTCCCATATCTTGACTCACCATGGGTGGAGTGCTCCGGCATGTTAGGAAATCAAGACTCACTCTCCAGTTGGAATCCAGTTCTGGATCAAAGGCAGTAAACCTTATTTGCATTTTAAAGAAGGGGAGAGAGGGGAACACTGCTGATACTCAGTACAGTATGACCACACACAAAGAGAGACTGGCTACCATATGCCACTCAGGAAAGCAGCCTGTTTCACTAGACCACCTTCAGACTACTATATTCAAACTATCCAATGTATCAGCTTAGCTGGGTGGCTTCTTAAACCTGTATAGCATCAGGGTTTTCCCCCAGAAAGTTCTTTGGGAAAGAGATTATAATTTTGTAGTCTGCTGGACCTAAGTCCCACTGAGGTCTGGTAACCTGAGCACCTTGGCAGGTACTGAAATTTGAACTTAGGTCCAACAAACTCCAGAATTATTGATTCTTTCCATTACACCAGTGGCCCCCAAAACATCAAGGGAGAATATTAGGTAGTTGTATCAGAATCAGCTGGAGAGCTTGATAAAATGCTGTTTCCTAGGTCTCAAACCCAGTGGGTCTGATTTAGTAGGTCTGGAGGAAGTTAGAGTTGAAACAAGTGCCTTTATTAGTTCTGATGTGCAGCCAGGTTTGGGAAACACTGAGCTCTCTATTTGGGCTGCAGTCTCCAGGAAAGGCTTTTTATTTTTTAAAATTCTAAAAATTGAAATATAATTGCTTTAAAACATTGCTTTAGTTTCTGCTGTACAACGAGGTGAATCAGATATATGTGTGTGTATATATATCCCCTCCCCTCTTGGACCTCCCTCCCGCCCACCTCTCGTTCCTCTCCTCTAGGTCATCACAGAGCGCTGAGCTGAGCTCCCTGTGCTATACAGCAGCTTCCCACTAGCTATCTATTTTATACATGGTAATGTATAGATGTCAATCTTAATCTCTCAGTTCATCCTGCCCTCCACTTCTGCCCTGGTATCTGTGTAGGGAATGTGCTTTGAACACTGAAGAAAGAAGCTGGACTTAGGTAGAAGATGGGTTGTGAGATGGCCTTTGATGGAAGGGTCTGGCATATGTATAAGGGAATAAGACAACCGTTCCAGCTAGAGCTGATGGTCATGAAGGGGGAGAAAGGCTGGGGATGTATCTAAAACTGAGACAGAAAATAGGTTCGCAGGGCTTCCTTGAAGCCCTGTGTTGAGAAGGATTCTGATGCAGGGAGTGGTGGCATATAGCCACAGGATAGACATGCTAAACTTCAATACAGAACTTTATTTTTAAATGACAACATATGGTATATTTTATAGTCCATCAAGATTGGCTTTGTTTAAATGAATATAAGATAAAAATAAGATGAACAGTAAAGTTTAATCATCTCTCCCAAATTTTACTTGGTCCCTACAACTCTGCTTTTAATTATAGCTTCATGACTTTTACCTGAATTCCTCAAGTGCAAATACTTTCTTTTAAAATTTATTTTCATCATATCTTCAGTGCAATGCAGAAAAGGAATCTTAAATATTTATTTCAGCATTTTATATTTTTATTGGTTTTGTAAACCACTGAAATTGTAGAGTGTACTTAAGAGTGAGTTGGTTCCATATGCAGTAAATCAACTGGAGGACAGACTACAGTGTACACCATTTACAAAGAGAATCACTATAGCTAAAAATATAACTTCCTCCCCTCCCACCCCGAAACCAACATCCAAACAACTACAAAATTGCATGCCGGAGAGATGGGTACTATATTCCAAGACAAATATATACAAATTGAGCCGGAAAACCTTAAAGTGTTATTGATTTAATTCTAAGAAACATTTCACAATCAAGTCTCATAGATACTATTTCTCTATAGAGAAAAGTACAAGGAGGGGGAGAAAATGGTTGCAAAAGATATGAATGTGGAAAGCAGCCTCATGCAGAAAGGAATCTTGCTAAAGTATTTTAAATACCAACAACGAGAAAAAGGAGTTTCAGTCTCCATGTAGCACTGTGAGAGCTCAGGGACTCTACCTCTCTCTCTACTTCCTCAAGTTATACCCCCAGTCTGACTCTGGGGGGCTCAGCAGCTTCAAAACTTCTAACAGCAGTGGGTGAGAGGCAGCAGAAAGATTGTAATGAAACCAACAACCTAGAAAATGTACATGAGAGCGATGCAGGTATCAACATTCTAAGCCAGGGCTGGGGTAACTTGCTTGGTATTTGGTATTCAGGATTCCTTCTGGAGCATTCAGAATGCTGCATTCTCTCCACAAGGGGCAGGAATATTCTAACATGAAGCATGTGAAGACCCAGAAGGCCTCCAGAAGATTCAGAGGCCTCCAGTTCCAATGCTAACTCCCCAGTAGAATTATCTAGATCATGAGTCATACTTTTCCAATCACCTTAAAAAATATGAAGACAGACTTAATAATCTAGAACAGAGCTTGGTATGCAGTGGGAGCTCAACAAATGTTATCTGAATGTTGATCAGACGTCTGGAAAGTCAATAGTGGGTGGTGTTGATAGCTGGATGCTGATAACCCTCAAATACAAAATAGGTTTCTGAAAAACCAGGGTAAAAGGGGGGTTGGACCATTATTTTCCAATCGATCTAGCAATCAACAGAGTAGCTCAAAAAGGGCTGTTCAACATTAGATGACTGAAGTGAGAAAGTGACTTTGGTAGTTTGTGAGGGTACAGGTATTTATTTAAAACTGAGAAAATTATAAAAATAATATAATAATTATATAATAATCAAACAAGTATAATAATTATAATTAAATAAATATAATAATAAAAATTAAAATATAAATTTATTCATTTTAATTGGAGGCTAATTACTTTATAATATTGTAGTGGTTCTGCCATACATTGACATGAATCTGCCATGGGTGTACATGTGTTCCTCATCCTGAACCCCCCCTCCCACCTTCCTCCCCATCCCACCCCTCTGGGTCATCCCAGTGCACCACCCCAGGGCACCCTGTCTCATGCATTGAACCTGGACTGGTTCAGGTTATATATTTTATTATAAATTATAAAAATAATCTAATAGTCTAATCTAAGTGGATTCATTTCCCCCATCACTAATTTTGGCCACAATTATGAAAATATTTGTATTCTATTTACACTGATTGCTCAATACATGTTATTGATTTATTAGCCTATCAAATACATATTCAGTAAATTAAGTGCCATAAAAGACGTGCCTATTGACAACAATCAAGATGATACTTCCTGCTGATATAGTTATTTCTATGGTAAATATAAAAATTCAGAATAACCTTTAAAATGATACAACCTTGAGATCAGAAATTTGGCATCAAAAATATCAAGGTAAAAACAATGATTCACACAGTTTTTGAAACTAAGTTTTTAAATGAAATTCCTATATTTTAAAAAATTATTTCAGAATGAAAGTGAACTGACCAAACAAAGTTCAAAATGGCTCTAAGATTCAGATTACACATAAATGAGAAAAAGAAGAGACCACTATATTGAGGTGAATAGCAACCACTTCCAATACAATTCAAATTATTTCATTTTATCTTTCTTTTATTTGGGAAATAATTATTTCTCTGAAAAGCCCTTCACAGCCTTTCCCCTCTTTAAGCCCATATTCGGGGCTGGAATTCTATAAAAGACACATGAAATGAGTTTACTTAACTGAACAAGCAGATTGCAGAAACACTGTGACGACAAGAAAAGCAATCCTTTTAAAATGAAGAGTAACTGTATCTTGCAGGTCACAATGCACAGTTGCATACAACCTTGTGTTGGCACAAGACAGGGATACTGACGTTGAAGAATTTAGAAAGTTAGCTCCAAGACAGCAGGACCTTCTATCCACTACCTGACCCAAGCCCAGGTCCCTAGAACATAGGAGACACTCAATAAGGAGTCAGTGAATACATGAATGAACAATGAGGTCTGGACCCTTCTAGTGGATTCAGACCATTCCCCATGTCTGGTCTCATCACTACCATTATCGTTTCAGGAATTTCTCCAACAGAGAACTGGGGGACAATGGATACCCCTGGCAGACCCTGAATCTGTGAGGTAAGACTACCCGGCAGTCATAGACATCAAAGGCGCCTCCCGAAAAAGTGACTCAATAGAACTGTAAAAACCCATTCTCAAACTGTATCATTTAATATGTCTCATTGGAAGTTTAATGACAATTTGCAGAGAATCAAACAATACAATTCTGAAGAAATATCATTTCAAAGCAATATTTAAGCCAAATACTTAGGGGAATTAAAAAAAAATCAGATTTTAAAAAGTAGTTTACAAAATAAAATAAAATAAAAGTAGTTTACAGCTCCTTCCACATATGGATTTTCATGATATGGACCTATCTATTATTTACTGATAGAGTAGCTCTAGTCTCAATCGAAATAAATGAACAAATAGAGATAAAGCTACATAGAAACCAAAGACAAACATTAAATTCCTATAAAAAATGAAAGGGGTGTAAAATGATAAAGTAGTTTCCTGTAAATGTCAAAATATCATACTTGTGAAATTTGGAAAACAGATAAAATGCTTACATGTTGCTGCTGGTTAAAGCTGGTAGTAGATGAAATTTTAAAAAGCTATATGTTATACTCCATTGCTATTGGACCAAGACTTTGGCAGGATAATATTCACCTTTTCATTTGAAAATAAAGATACATCTAAACTCTTGAGTTGAAAGGTTAAGTGTACTCTCTGTGTAGTTGATAAATGTAGATCTAATCTAATCAGGGGCTGGCCCAGGCACCGCTGCCCTGACCCAGGCTTCTGGTTTCCATGAGGGTAAGATCTAACCAAGATGTAGGCTCTCGGCCTTTGACCTACTCAAGACCTGGTCTGAGCCAGCCGAGAGCTCTGCTTAACAGCCGGGGAACTCGCGGTTCAAATCAGGACCATGTGCACTTGGCAAATACAACACATGGCTCTGAAACAAAAATGCAACATGATCGAGTGCTTCGGGATATTTTAACAGCTAGGAAAGAGATTATAGCTAGATAAAACTGGGCTTTCAGGTCACTTTGGCTCATTCATGTTTCTCCCCGGTTCTTTGGACTAGACAAATTTAATTTGATTGTTATTTCTTAAGAATTTGCTAGAAAAACAAGAGTTGGGTAAGTTGTTTCATGGCTGATTGATCTTGGGGAAGAAGGGGTGTTGTAAGGTTTTTCTGTGACATATGTCACCTATTAGATAGTTAGCTTTTTCTATTTCCAACTGAGCCAAACCAAATTAATTAGAAAGCAGTTTGAATTACAAGCTAAATACAATGAAAAGTAATAAAAACAGAAAATGACATTTAGGTCATCAATAATATTCCTTAGGTAATTCGGCATTGATTTTTCTTGTTTTCTATGATAAAGAGCTTTACAAGTTGTCAGACTGACAGTTTAACCCCTGGCTGTTACAGTGGTAACAACAGCAGGCATCGGGACCACAAATTTAATAACGGGGCAGATTTATTTTCTTTTTGGTTCTCACTTTGTTTCTCCTGGAAATCAGCACTAGGAGTGTAAGATGGTCTGAGTCACCATGAACCTGAGGAAGTCTACAAAACCCGCAGTCTTTGTAAGATTCAAACATACTACAAAGTTTATCAACCAAATTCAGATCAAAGCAGGTATCAGAGATTCGGGTGAAACAAAGAAAAACAACTCCCAATAGCACAGCAGTATCTTATGACAATCTTTGCAACAAAAAAGCCCTACTTTTTACTTTTCAGAGTAAAACTTACACTTCTTTGCTATGGGAGAACTTTAATCTATGGCTCACTGTATTTTAGAATGTGTAAGGTCCATGAAAATCAATGTTTTTAATTACTTTCAAAATTTTAGTATAGGAAAAACCCATGATGCAAAGACTTCCCCTCCAAATAGCTAAACTTTTTAATTGAGGGAGGGAAAAAACCCAGAGAAGGTAGAAGTTTTATTTTATTTGTATGATGTCTAGTTTTCTAGCTCTAGTGAAGTATTTGAGGAGAACTGGGGTGATCCTTCATCTAAATTTAAACACTGTGTTTCCAGTTATCTTAGGGACTATGGTTGTAACCCCTCTGCCCCTACATCCAGGTCCCAGAGCCAGCTCCTCCCAGCTCCCAGTATTGCACAGTGTCGTCTGCAGAGATCCCCAGGGCATCTCTTTCCAGTTCAACCTCAGGAAGACATTTCATGCCAACCTGGGCTCCTGGAGCTCAGGAAGTGGCTCTCGGAGGTGCCAAGGCCTGGAGGTACTGCTAAGTAGCACAGATGACTGCTTGTCAGAGTTCTTAAACAACCTGGGAGCAGCGATTGCATGAGAACCTTCAACAACCTGCAGGTTTTTCCCTGGCCAGATCAGCTGAAAGGCTTACCTGCTGAATGAGTTTTCATACCAGACCATTCATCATACCCTTCATACACATTTTCAAGAGTGAAGCCCAAGCCTCTTGCTGTGGCTTACAAGATTCTTTAGGATCTTGCTTCTCAGAGAATTTACTTCCTACCACTTACTTTCCCAACCAACCCAACACCAATATCCAGCAACAGAGAATCAGATGCAGTTCTCTGACTGGGCCAGCTTTCCAATACTTCTTATTTGTTGTTTTTTTCTGTCTCGAAATACTTTATCCCACATTTTAAGGTTGAGTCCAGTTGATCTTCTCTGGATAACCTTAGAATGTCGCATCTATTTATGTCAGAAAGAGAAGCTCTTCTACCTCAGAGCTAGAGCTGTGCTGTCCACTATGGTACCCCATCCGATTATACTATCAAAGTCAAGAGGACAATTAAACACAGTTAAAATTCACTTTCTCAGTTATGCTAGCCATGTTTCCGTGTTCACTAGCCATCCGTGGCTGGTGGTCCCTGTGTTGGACAGTATTGATATAAACCATTTCCATCACTGCAGAATGTTATTTTGTGTAGCACTGGTCTACGGACAAAGGAACAACAATCCCAGGTCTCAAAAATCTCCCAGAGCCAAATGCTATTGGTGAGGAAGGAAAGAAATCTCATTCTCATTCTTTCAGTTCAGTTCAGTTGCTCAGTCGTGTCCGACTCTTTGCAACCCCATGAATCGCAGCACGCCAGGCCTCCCTGTCCATCACCAACTCCCGGAGTTCACTCAAACTCACGTCCATTGAGTCAGTGATGCCATCCAGCCATCTCATCCTCTGTCGTTCCCTTCTCCTCCTGCCCCTAATCCCTCCCAGCATCAGAGTCTTTTCCAATGAGTCAACTCTTCGCATGAGGTGGCCAAAGTACTGGAGTTTCAGCTTTAGCATCATTCCTTCCAAAGAAATCCCAGGGCTGATCTCCTTTAGAATGGACTGGTTGGATCTCCTTGCAGTCCAAGGGACTCTAAAGAGTCTTCTCCAACACCACAGTTGAAAAGCATCAATTCTTCGGCACTCAGCTTTCTTCACAGTCCAACTCTCACATCCATACATGACCACTGGAAAAACCATAGCCTTGACTAGACAGACCTTAGTCGGCAAAGTAATGTCTCTGCTTTTGAATATGCTATCTAGGTTGGTCATAACTTTTCTTCCAAGGAGTAAGTGTCTTTTAATTTCATGGCTGCAGTCACCATCTGCAGTGATTTTGGAGCCCCAAAAAATAAAGTCTGACACTGTTTCCCCATCTATTTCCCATGAAGTGATGGGACTGGATGCCATGATCTTCATTTTCTGAATGTTGAGCTTTAAGCCAACTTTTTCACTCTCCTCTTTCACTTTCATCAAGAGGCTTTTTAGTTCCTCTTCACTTTCTGCCATCAGGGTGGTATCATCTGCATATCTGAGGTTCTTGATATTTCTCCCAGCAATCTTGATTCCAGCTTGTGTTTCTTCCAGTCCAGCATTTCTCATGATGTACTCTGCATAGAAGTTAAATAAGCAGGGTGACAATATACAGCCTTGACGTACTCCTTTTCCTATTTGGAACCAGTCTGTTGTTCATGTCCAGTTCTAACTGTTGCTTCCTGACCTGCATACAGATTTCTCAAGAGGCAGGTCAGGTGGTCTGGTATTCCCATCTCTCTCAGAATTTTCCACAGTTTCTTGTGATCCACTCAGTCAAAGGCTTTGGCATAGTCAATAAAGCAGAAACAGATGTTTTTCTGGAACTCTCTTGCTTTTTCGATGATCCAGCAGATGTTGGCAATTTGATCTCTGGTTCCTCTGCCTTTTTTAAAACCAGCTTGAACATCAGGAAGTTCACGGTTCATTCTTTACCTGAGCCCAACTCATTAGATCCCTGTGGCTATCGAAGTCAGAGAAGTTGAAAGCACATTTGGAATTTTTTGGGAGGTCTAAATTCTGAAAACAGCATGAAGAGTAAGGAGCTTCTTGATTCTGAGTCTCCCTGAAGACTAGCAGATGAAATATACATGTAATGACCAAACAGGGAGGGCAGGAGAGAACCATTCACATTATCACTACAATGCTGATACACTAGCCAGTTTGTAGTCATACAGGGCTGGCAAAAAAATTCGTTTGGGTTTTTCTGTACCATCTTCTGGAAAAACCTGAATGAACTTTTTTGCCAACCCAATACTATAATGCACTCTGAGTTATATAAGACGAATCTTTCCTACTTTAGGAATCAATTCACTCTTTAAAACAATATCTTCAAATAACTGACCTCCTCTTGGAACCAAATCACTTTTGGAATTGGAGGTATGACAGATGTCATCAGAACATGGTGCTCCCAGGATTGAGGGAGAAGACTGGAAAAGCCATCCTCCGAGAGTGAAGTTGAGAAGCCAACGCATAGTAGAGTCTGCTATTCCTTCAACACAGCCTAGCCACAGAGACAGCCCATTTTCCGGCCAATCTCTTGGTTTGAGCAACCCTGACAGGTGATGACATTTATCTCAGCAGGAACCAACCACCACCACTGTGTGCCTGTGCCCTGAGCCTGGCACAGTGAGGCCCTGACACATGTGCAACACAGCCTGCCAGGCTCTTCTGCCCATGAGATTTCCCAGGCAGGAATACTGGAGTGGGTTGCCATTTCCTTCTCCCCAGGATCTTCCTGATCCAGGGATTGAACCCCAGTCCACTGTATCGCAGGCAGCCTCCCGCACTGCAAGTGAATTCTTTACTGACTGAGCCATGAGGGAAGTCCAATAAATACAATAAGGAATACAAAATGCAAAAATATCAACTATGAGCCATGAGGGAAGTCCAATAAATACAATAAGGAATACAAAATGCAAAAATATCAACTAAGCACCACCCAGAATAAGATATAGAACACTCCAGGTTTCTTTCTTAGTCTTCATCAACTCCATGTCCTTCCCAGAGGCAATTGCTACTGTGACTCCCAATCACCAGGGAGTAGTCTCAGGGGTAATATTTTATAATACTGGTTCTCAAACTGGGCTGCTCATTGGCATCATGTAGAGAGTTTTAACCAGCACTGGTTCCAATGCATAAATGCTGACTTACATAGTCTGGGCACAGCACGTTTTAGGTCTCAGGTGATTCTAATGTGCCAAATTCTTAAATACAAGACCGTCAAAAGTAATCAGAAAGACGTTGCCTTTTGCAGGGAGTTAAGGCTGAATTTCCTTATTCTTCCCTCTCCTTCCTTCTCATTCTCTTTTTTTCAGTTTTTCTTCCCTTCCTTCCTTCCTCCTTCCTTTTCTCCCCAGTCAAGCCACAATTGCACAACAGATATCAGAAGCAGCTTAAATTACAT
The DNA here is from genome assembly GCF_042477335.2 of Ovis canadensis. Lineage (NCBI taxonomy): Eukaryota > Metazoa > Chordata > Mammalia > Artiodactyla > Bovidae > Ovis > Ovis canadensis. Next base: position 42,880,633 of record NC_091251.1, on the reverse strand, counting down.
CAAATAAATCCCTTTTCCCCCCTTTTTAAAAAAATTTTCAGGATTAAGTAATTTTTAAAAAGGATATAAAGAGGAAAAGGTGAGAAAAACAGAAAATAAAGCAAACTAACTGGGGAAGAGATGAAAGACTTGAAGGGAGAAAACAACGGAGAAGAAGTGGGGAGATGAAAGGAAATAGGCTCTCTCCTGACACAGTTTATTTCACCCTATACGTTTACCTAATGAGGACCCAATAGGTCAAAAGAGCTTTTGAAAATTGCTGGTGGTATCCTGATACATCAGCTGACTCTAACGTTGTTGTTGTTTAGTTGTAAGTCATGTCCAATTCTTTGAGACCCCCTGGACTGTAGCCTACCAGGCTCCTCTCTGTCCATGGAATTTCCCAGGTAAGAATACTGGAGTGGGTTGCCATTTCTTTCTCCAGGGATCTTCCTGACCCAGGGATTGAACCTGCATCTCCTATACTGGCAGGTGGATTCTTCACCACTGAGCCACCAGGGAAACCCCGACTGCAACATGATTTACCCCATAGTTTCTCAGCCCTCATAGCAAATGACATCGCCCCACCCTCACCAGTCTCCTACTCCCAGGACTCTGTTCTTGGGAGGCAGCACAGCAATCTGGGTGAGAGTTGGGTTCCAAAGTCAGACAGCTGAGCTCTTTGAGCAATAACCTTGAGAAAGATACTAAGTTAACCGTCATGTTTCATCATGTAAAACGTAAAACGTAGACAATAGCCTATACCTGTGCTGGTGAAATGTTATATGCCAACCTGGCTAGGCTATGATGCCCAGTTCTTTTATTGACCGCAAATCCAGGTGTTGCTGTGAAGGTACTTTGTAGATGTGATTACATCTACAGTCAGTTGACTTAAAGTGGAACAGATTACCCTCTATAATGTGGGTGAGCCTCACCCAATCAGATGAAAGCTTTGAGGGCAAAAACTGAGGTTTGCCAGTAAGGAAGGAGTTCTGCCTCAGGGCTATCACACAGAAATCCCATCTGGGTTTCCAGGCATCTGGCCTGCTCTAAAGATTCAGATGCAATACTGCAATCTTGACTCTTGCCTGAGTTTCCAGCCTGCTGTCCTGCCCAGTGAGTTTCAGAGTTGCCAGTCCCCACAATTGCCTGAGTCAGTTGCTCAAAATAAATCTCTTACTTATGCACACGCATATTCTATTAGCTTTGTTTCTCTGGAGAACCCTACCTCATGACGTAAGAAATGCAACGTGCTAATGAAATGCATAATAACATTAGCTACAATTTTTAGGGTAGTGTGGGGCTTGTTATGGCCATGACCAGAAGGCTCGGGGTTGATCCCCAACTCTGTACTTTTTGGATATAATTTCTCTCTCTTCTATCTTTTGTAAATTTTATCATAATAGATGTCAGGCCACCTCTCTCTAATTCGCTTTAACACAGACCCAGAGCATAATCACCGACTCAACAGACATGAATTCGAGCATACTCTGGGAGATGATGCAGGACAGGGAAGCCTGGTGTGCTGCGGTCTATGGTGTTTCAGAGCCAGACACGATTTAGTGACTGAACAACAAGAACACAATCAGAGTTGAAACAACAATCTGGGCATCAGAGGCACACAGCTGGGTTCTGGAAACTGCTTCATTCCAGACTCTGGGTGCTTTCTCCCAGGCTGCCACAGATACCTCTATTCCTTTTCTTCTCCTTTTTGCTTCCAGTCCCCAACCCTGGCCTATAGGCAGCTTTGCTCCTCAGTGCAAAGCAAATTAGAAGCACCTACTTCACCAGCCTCTTCTTTCAAGTCCCCCACAGGGCTTCCCTTGCTGTCTGTATTACCTCTGCAGCAATACACTTGAATCTGAGGTTTGTGCTACATGGCTCACAAAAGGCTAATACCTAATAACAAAGGGCATGTGGAGACGATATTTCAGGAGATGTCAAAGTCCTCATTGCTGAATTTAATGAAAGTGGAGTTCTGAAGGGTGAAGGTCCAATTACTGTGTGAAGCTTTCCAGGTGGCTCTGCTTCAGTGACCTGAACAGGTGGGAGCAGGGAGACCACCTGCTTCTCTGTTTGCACAGTGACTAATATGTGTATAAACACTTAATAAACATTTAACTGTGGCAACGCTCTTAAAATAGCTCTTTCACAACTAGAATTCAACAGATTTGAAATTACTGGGTGACTCTGTAAGGCCACTTCCATAAAAGGGGATGGGCTGCAAATTCTGGTGGTGGTGGAACCCAATCCCTCCCAACAGGTCAGAATGGCTGATCCTCGTCATGCTCGGGTCTGACTCACAAAACCCAATACTACATCTACATTTCACAGGGAACACAGAGCAGACTATGACAATTTTATTCCAAACAAACTGCTGAGTTGTAACACATTTGCAGGGAAGCTTTTTCAAGACTCAGAGTGAGTTCTGAGAATTAAAAATATAGATTCATATTCTGGGTGTTGGAGAAGCTGGATATCCACATGCAAAAGAATGATATGAGACATTTATCTTAGACCATATACAACAAAAATCAACTCAAAATGGATTTTAAACATTAGACATGACACTGTAAAACTCGTAGAAGAAAACACAGGGAAAAGTTTCTTGAATCTATAACCAAAACCACAGGCGACAAAAGTAAGAACAGACAAGGGGAACTATATAGTAAACTAAAAAACTTCTGCCAAGTAAAGGAAACAATCACCAGAATGAAAAGGCAAGCTATAGAATGGGAGAAAGTATTTGCAAACCATATATCAGATAAGCAGTTAATAGTCAAAATATGTAAGGAACCCTTACAACTCAGTAGCAAACAGACAAATAACTCAACTTAAAAATGGGCAAAGAACTCGAACAGATATTTCTCTAAAGAAGACATATAAACAGCTAACCGGTACATGAAAAGGTGCTCAACATCAATAATCATCAGGGAAATGCAAAGCAAAACCACAATGAGATATCACTTCACACCTGTTAGGATGACTAGTATGGGAAAAAAAAGTGTTGGCAAGGATGTGGAGAAATTGGAACCCTTGTACATTTTTGGTGGAAATGGAAAATGGTGCAGCTGCTATGTAAAACAGTACGGAGGTTCCTCAAAAAATTAAAAATAAAGCTACCATATGATCTAGCAATCCTACTTCTGGGTATATATCCAAAAGAATTCAAATCAAGATCTGAAAAAGAAATTCACACTCCCGTGTTCACTGCAGCACTGTTCATAATAGCAATGATATGGAAATAACCTAACTGTCCACTATGGATGAATGAGTAAAGAAAATGTTGTATATGTAACAAAGGAATGAATATCATTCTGCCCGAAAAAAGAAGGAAATCCTATCAGAGGCTACAACATGGATGAACCCTCAGGACATTATGCAAGCGAAATAAGGCAGTGCCAGAAGGACAAATGGGCTTCTCAGATGGCTCAGTAGTAAACTGCCTGCCAAAGAAGGAGACGCCAGAGATGTGGGTTCAATCCCTGGGTCGGGAAGATCTTCTGGAGGAGAAAATGGCAACCCAAGCCAGTATCCCTGCCTGGAAAATTCCATGGACAGAGGAACCTGGCTGGCTATAGCAGGCTATCATCCAGGGGGTCACAAGGAGTCGGACACGAGCGACTGAGCACACACAAGGACATATACTCCTTGATTCCTCTTATGTGAGGTTTCTAAACAGTAAAATCAGAGAAGTAGAGAGAATAATGGTGGGTGTCAGGGGCTGGAGGCAGGGAGAAACGGGGAGTTGCTGTTCAATGGGCATAAAGCTTCATAATGCAAGGTAAGTTCCAGAAAGCTGCTGTACAATACTGTGCCTATAGTCAACAACATTGTATTGTGCACTGAAAAATGTGTTAAGAGGGTAGATCTCAGGCTAAGTGTTCTTACTAGAAAACAAACAAACAAGAAAAGCTGTAGGACACAGGCAGACTTTAGGAAGTGATGGATATATAGTGATGATTTCAAGGGGACTTACTCACGTCCAAAATGATAAATTTGTATATACAAATGCATATGTGCATTCTGGGTATATCAATTATACCTCAATAAGGCTGTTAAAAATATTCATTTTCAAATATCATAATTTGGGAAAAAATGTAGAATTTAAAACTCCTTATAATAATCAATATTAGATGAATTCAATCATAATCCATGGCCTCTGAAGATGCATGAACACTGTCAGCAGAGTTATAAGTCCTGATTAAAACTTTGGCTCTGAAAATTTTCAATATAAACTCCCTTGTGATGGATCTAATTCTTTTCCCGCACCTCACCTAACATATTGGTTAGAATTAAGTTCTGCTGCAGATTAAAGAAAAATTGTAATATCGGTAGCTTAAACAAGACAGAAGTGCATTTACCACTTATGTAAATCAAGCTCAAAGGGAGGCAGTCCTAGGCTGGCAAGGTGACTGCACAACCAGCAGGGACCTTGACTCCCACTACATTATTACTCTTTTCAGCATATCATTTTCACTCAGGGCCCAAAAGCCCAAGAAGGCTACCAAGCGCCAACCATCATGTCTACATTCTTGTCAGCAGAAACAAACAAGTGGCAAAGCAGGGCCCCCCTTATTCTTCAAGGGTGCACAGGACACTTCTACTTATATTTCACTGCCAGAAATTAACCATATGGGTACATATTGCTGCAAGGGGAGCCAGTTTTTATTTTGGGTGATGATACATCCAGCCCAAACCAGGGATTTCTTTATTAAAATAGAAAGAGAAAAACAGTTACCAGGGGAGAATTAGTAGTTTCTGTCTAAGTAGGGCTAGATTTACGGAGGATGAACATTTTATAGAAGGGAAAGCTTGTTCTGGATGTCAATGGAAGCTTGGGGTGACAATATGCATAGGGAATGAGTAAACACAAAGATTTTATGAAACAGAAAAAATATGTAATTTTTATAGTACAACACATTGCCTTTTCTTGCCAGTTAAATACCTTTAAGAGCTGAATCCAAAGCTCTGAGAACTAGATGGTAGAAAACAAATGCATATGTACAAGCTACCTTTGTTTATGTGTGTTTATATGTTATTAGACAACTGGATAAATGAGTCATTTGGAACCATGAAAACAGTTCCTTTAACTGAATATTAAAAGGGGAAAAAAACAAGAACATCACTGAAAGTCACATCATGTTGCAGAAAATACAGGTGCTTCAGCTTTATGCATTTATACAGAACAGATTTCACAGTGACACATCATGAGAGAAAGAAAAGTAAAAATGCTGTTTGGGGCTTAGTCCACAATGGACTCCTGAATTGGCTTGTTGGCTTTGCTAACTGATCACATCAGCGAAACCAACTTACAGAATGGACACTCCACTGTGTGCATTCGATTCCCTCCTCCAATCCCAATGTTCTTTGTTTTTTGGAAGTCTGAGTGAAGAGGTTGAGTTATTGTTGTGATTTCTTGAACTGGGGGGCTGTTTTGGTGCACATACAGAGAATGGACGCTGAGAGTCACCAGACCTGAACGGGATGCCCCAGAACATTCTATATGTTTGGAGGGCTTTTGCTGCCACCTCCCTCTGGTACTGTTACCACTGAGCAGTCACTGCTGCTGTGGAAAGAAAAAGTGGTCGCTCAGTTATGCCCGACTGTGACCCTATGATGGTAGCCCGCCAGGCTCCTCTGTCCATGGGATTCTCCAGGCAAGAATACTGGAGTCGGTTGCCATGACCTTTTCCAGGGGATTTTCCTGACCCAGGGATTGAACCTAAGTCTCCTACATTGCAGGGCGATTCTTTACCATCTGAGCCAGGGAAGCACCAAAAGACACCTTTACACTGGGCTGCCATTCCCTTCTCCAGGTGATCTTCCTAACCCAGGAATCAAACTTGGGTCTCCTTCATTGCAGGCAGATTCTTTATCATCTGAGCCACTAGGGAAGCACAAAGGTTTGGCATTTCCTCTCAGTCGGGGAATCAAACCCCAGTCTCCCGCATGACAGGCGGGGATACTCACCACTAAACTAACAAGGGCTTACTAAATCCTTGTCATTATACTAACAGCTGCTGTATACTGTTGGTATACTGACAACTGCTGTAAGGAGTAGCTAATTAAGAGACAACCTGAATTTCGGTGGAGCCAGAAGCTTATTCTTTGCCCAAAGTTGAGCTGCTCTTTACACAGAGAACACACACAGGGAGGAGAGGACTCCAGCAAGCCTTGATGTCACCTCCAAGCTCCCTGAGCTCAGTGGGGAAAGAAAGGAAGCTCCCTGACCAAAGGGGGTATTTGGTGTGGTTTCTCACCACCACATGGAGGATATAGTGCAGCTGATGGCAGAGAAGTGGGGCGGCGGGGTGATGCCTTTAGGATCCCCAGAGAAGCTGGATCCTATGCTGTCTGGTCAGTCAGGGGAGGCCCTAGACTTCATCAGGTGCAGGAAGAGTATTACAGCTGTCCTAGGGAGCCCTCTCTTTTTACAAAGCCAAATGAGAGTCATCCTGACTCTTTATCAAGTGTGGCCAGCACTTATGGAGCAGGGCTGCATAAGCAACTATCATCCACAAATCACTTAGCCAAACTGCTGGATAAATAATAGATCTTACAGGCCTTCACAACTTTAAAGGACACTCAGGTGATCAAAGAAGACCTTGTTAGAAAGTGGCTAGCACCCGAGAGGCCCACTGCTGCAAGAAGTTTTTTTCAGGTATCTCACAGGAAGAAAGTACCTACTTGTAAACAAAAGAAAAAAAGTTGCAAGCTTAAAGGACAAGAGAATTTAAAAGCAGAAGGGAAAAAAGCAGCAATGAAAAGATATAAACAATTCAGGGATGCTTAACCACAAGGACATTCTTCCTGCCAGGTGTAGCTTGTCCAGTGGACCCTAAACTTTCAGATCCTTCCATTTAAGGAGTCTGACCATTTCTGATTTACTCTCTAGATAAGAGACCTGAAACTCAGGTTGGGCCTACTGACAAGAATACCTACAGAATCTAAATGTGCCACCTGATGGCTGTGATAAACTCTGGGACCAGCCTCTGAAACTAAGACCATGCATAAAACCTTTTCTATATGTAAGAAACTCCATATTCACGACTGTTATATGATCCGTAAGATTTATTGTTGTTGTTTAGTGGCTAAGTCATGTCCGACTCTTTTGCAACCCCATGGATTATAGTTCACCAGTCTCCTCTGTCCATGGGATTTCCCAGGCAGGAATACTGGAGAGGGTTGCCATTTCCTCCTCCAGGGGATCTTCCTTCTCCAGGGATTGAACTCAAGTCTCCTGCTTGGCAGGTGGATTCTTTACCACTGAGCCACCAGGGAAGTCCTTAGGGTCACTCATTTGGTATTGGTGGCAACCTCTACTTTATGTTTTTCCTTTCCCAATGTGAATATGGGCTTCTTCAAGAAACTATAACAAAATCTTACATATCCAATATACAGCGGTAGCAGTTAATATCGTGTAAAATTCTCTATGCTTTTTTTTCTACGCAGCAAGACGCAAACAGGGAAAGGAACAGGCTTTAGAAGATGTATAGCTGGCTGCATGAAAGCAGGACTGTGAGAATGATGATGAGGTGCCTTCATTCCAGCATCACGAAGGGATGGGGCTGCCCACGAGAGCATCTTCCCATGTCAGTGTGGTGCAACTTCGGGTAACTTCCCTCCCTGACTCCCCGACAGAGCCTCCTTGAAGTGCAGTAATGAAAGCATTTCCCTCGAATTCGTTGCTTTTCTGGCTTGTGGCAGCAAAGAAGAAAGACCATATCATCTGCGGGCTGATGAAAACTTGAATAGCTGTACACTGTCACCAGATCATTTGGAGGAAAAATGATAAATGCCCCAAAGAAAGCCCTGGGATGCTATATGTAAATCTAAGGTAAGAAGAGCCAACAAGGTCTGTGACAACATTAAGCCAGTTACTAGCAATGAAGCAATTATATGTGCGACTGAAACAAGCTATAATGACAGCTATAACAAAGGCACAAGGAAGAGGGCAGGGGCCCACTTGGAATAATCTGAAACATCTAGTGTCCTGAGAGGAGAAGAGTATGACCTATTCCAGAGCTTGAGGGTCAGAATGATCTGGAATTATAAGCAGAGGCTGAAGGTACTGTATCACACAACTTTCTAATTATCAGTGCTTTAGCTCCGGTGAAGGCATACCTTATAAAGTGACTGGCGGCAAGGAGTCACAAAGGGAAATACAAGCTCACTGAATAGAAACAAGAGGAAGGAAGGTAAAACATAAGAGCATAAAAATTATCTAATTATATAAAAAGTGATGATATCTAACTAGGGCCAGGGTGTTGAGAAAAGGCCAATGCCCCTACACTACTTGAAGGAGAAGAAATTGCTACCCCCTTTCTGTGATGGGCAGGTTAAGATACGTATCATCTTTATGTATCACCTTTATGATTCCATGGTCTGAGTTGGGAGCTCTATTATTTGCATAATATCCTAAATATTATGAATGTGAAAAGTGATTTAAAGAAGAGTTAATAGTAATGATAATAACAACTCACATTTATTTGGGGCTTGTGAGTCTCTTCACAGAAGGAAAAGCTTTAGAGGTCAATGAAGTCCATAGTAAGAATGGAGGTGGGAAATGAATAAACACTTAGAGATTCTATGTAGTAGATAAATGCAGAATCTTTACAAGGCAATATGCTACCTTTTTTTGCCTGTGCAATATCTTCAGAGATCAGTCAAAAGCTCTGAAGACCACATGGCAGAAAACAAATGCATATGGACAAGTTACCTTTGTACCTTTGTTTATGTTTGCTTATATGTTACCAGACAGCTGGATGAGTCATTTGGCATCCTGGAAATTACTCTTTTAATTGCATATTAAAAAGAGCAACCAAAACAATCACTAAACATCACATCAAGGTGCAGAAAATACAGATGCCCTAAAGCTTTATTCATTTATAAGAGAGCAGATCTCACACGACAGAAGAAAATTAAAAACATTACTGAGTCTACTGTGTTTTTTATATCTTAACTCATTTCATCATGAGGATGTTCATCACAGTGTTGTTTATGATGACTTCTTAAATATTCATACAGACAACAGTTATGGAGAAGGAAATGGCAACCCACTCTGGTACTCTTGCCTGGAAAATCCCATGGATGGGGAAGCCTGGTAGGCTACAGTCGATGGGGTCGCAGAGTCAGACTCAACTGAGCGACTTCACTTCACTTCACAGACAACAGGCTAAAGACATCATAATAGTTCTATATAAGCACTAGGAACCTATTTACAAAGGGTAAAGTAGAACTATACACACTATACACGAAAGGAAAGAAAGAAAGTGAAGTCGCTCAGTCATGTCTGACTCTGTGACCCCATGGACTGTAGCCTACCAGGCTCCTCCATCCATGGGATTTTCCAGGCAATAGTACTGGAGTGGGTTGCCATTTCCTTCTCCAGGGGATCTTCCCGACCCAGGGATTGAACCCGGGGTCTCCCGCATGAAAAGCAACCTCAATAGCCTCTGAAGAGAACATATGAGTATGTAATAGTATATACAATATAATTCCATTTTGTCAAAGTGTTAACAGTAATAATGTGTACAAATTGGTATTATGATGTTTTATGTTCTTTTCTACTTAGTTGGAATTTATTTATTTTTAGAATTTTTAAAAAAGCATAATTATTATCAGAAAAAAAGCATAATTTTTTCAAATGATGGGTATGTTTATAGAAGTTAAAAGAAAACTTTCTCCCACAAAAGGAAGAAAATATTAGGAAACATTTGTGAGGAACATAAGAATATCTCCAAAGAGGAGCTAATTTGAGAAAGACTCATCCTAGATATGGGCTTGAAATTCAAAAAGGAGAATTCCTATCAGCAGATAGCATCTTACGAAAAGGACACACCTGTAGACTACAATCTTGGCCATTTGAAGCCAGATTCTACCTCTGAGCACTTGCGAGCACAGATCCAGGGGTCAAGGGCACCTCTTTTCTGCCTCCATCTCAGCCCCTTGTATAGGAGCTCGTTCTTTGACCCTGATGTCCCTAAGCTCACTGCTGGGATCCCTACACTCTTGCCTGGGTCTTGGTATGGTGGAATGCTCATTTTGCTCTCAGAGAGCCCCAGCCAAACACAGAAAACCCTCAAATAACTTGAATACCCCTGGAATGAAGCCCATGTACAGGCAGCTACTTTTATAGCATGTAAAGAGAATATCCTTTCACCCCCCCCCCCCACCAAATATGCAAAAACAAAAACCATTTTCATGGGTAGTTTCTCTTGGTGAGTTTCTAATCCTTCTGAACTGATGGTTAGGGCATTTGACAAGCTATTCAGTTAGGTTTAACAGTATTCAGAAAACTGTGTATTTTATGTTATACAAAGAAATTTAACAGATAAAAGATATACGGTATCACATTTAGACCACATAAAGGTAAAAACTTAATACAGTGCAAATGAATGTAAAGAGTGTACTCTTTCTTTGGATGACTTAAAAAAGACAGATCCATGGCTTAAATGCTTTGAACTCTTCAAAGAAAAAACCTATTCAACACAAAGGTGATCTATTCTTTGTGTGCGTGGATACATGCTCAGTTGTGTTCAACTCTTGGTGACCCCACTGACTGTATCCTGCCAGGCTCTGTCCATGGGATTTCCCAGTAAAAATACTGGAATGGGTTGCCATTTCCTACTCCAGGGAATCTTCCCGACTCAGGGATTGAACCCATATCTCTTGGGTCTCCTGCATGGGCAGGTAGATTCTTTACCATTGCGCCAACTGGGAAGATTGATCTATTCCCTAGATGAAATGTACTGCTGCCTTTATGAGGATTTGAAGGGGAAGAAAAAGTATTGCATATGCATAATATATATTAAATTGTACAAAAACAGCCTAACTTGCACATGCATACACACCATTCAATCAATTTTTACATAATTTGATCATGCCTTTCCTTATGTTATTAAAAATGACACTGAGGCACAGAGAGGCAAAGTGCCCCACTCAGTTCAGAAACTTGCTTTTCTACAATGTAGAGACTGTTCCTAATAAAACAAAACCCAGAAATTCAAGACAACCTAACTTCCAAGATTATCAGTTCACTGTTTAACACTTCAGCTGCCTAGAACATCTTAAGGGTCCAGGCTTCCCAGGTGGTTCAGTGGTAAAGAATATGCCTGCCCATGCAGGAGATGTGGGTTGGATCCCTGCATCAGGAAGATCCCCTGGAGGAGGAAATGGCAACCCACTCCTTTATTCTTCCCTGGAAAACAGAGGAGTCTGGTGGGCTACAGTCCATGGGTCACAAAGAGTTGGATATGACTGAGTATGCACACACATCTTAGGGTCAGAAGCTACTTCCAGCTTTGGAGGTATGGGGTACAGTGGAAAATTTTAATCCTCATGCATCAATTTTCTGGCTTGATAAGAGCTTAGCATTACATTGCTTAATAAAATCAGAGGAAAAGGCGCTGCTAGAAATCTTTTAGCTCATTAGCAGTAGTTCAGTATTTTTTTTTAAACTCAACTAAATTTTGTTTTTTAACACTACTATAATTATACATGACTCACAATATATTTCTATCAGACAGCATTGCTTGGACTATTTCAATACTGAGTGTGATGGTTAATTTTATGTGTTGCCTTGACTCGTCACGAGGTGCCCAGATTAAACATTATTTCTGGATGTCTGTAAGAGTGTTTCTAGATGGGATTTGTATTTGAATTGATGGACTCAGGAGTGCAGACTGCCCGCTCCAATGTGAGTAGGTATCAAATAATTGTTGATGTCCAAGGGCAAAAGGTAGAGGAATATTTTGTATCCAACCAGCAGCAAATAAGAAAGGAGTCTGCAGGGGCTCCATCCAGTGACTACCACTCATCTTGGGAGACTTAACACCATCCTGGTGTCAGGGCTTCCACCATCATATTGTATGCCTAGATTTTTGTTTGTTTATTCTCCAACATTCCAGCGTCTACAATCACACCAGCATTCCATTCCCGAGCCTCCATAACCCTGACCATTATCCCCTCCATGGAAGACAGAGCAGAGGCGTGAGGTGACCCGGCTCTGGTGGGTGCAAGTGAAGTGTGGGAGGAGTCTTGACCCTCTGAGAGCTGCGTGGCCATTATGAAGTAACTGACCTGCAGGAAACTGCTACCATGGTTCACAAATTTATTGTCAGGTTCCAGCCTCTAGCTGTTCTCTGATTGTTCTAAATACTTGACAAACTGAAGCCTTTTCACTTTCCGTTGAAATTGCCTCATCTCCCTGTCACAGCGCCATGGGGGACTCCATTACTTTTCTGACTTCTTTCCCCTCCTGACAAGTCATTTAGCTGGCTTCTTGTTGTGAAGGCTGTCCATGTCAAATTAGCCGGGGCCCCTATTGTCCTTATTACCACTCGAAAAGCCATCATGAGTAATGCTACGGGGTCCCTCAGTTGTCATCATTTGTCAGAAAGAAAGGGAGTGTGGTTACATATAGCTGACAGGTAATTTCGGTGTCTACAATTACCCCAATTAGTCTTGTCATAAACAATTCGATAAATGCACACCAATACAAACAGATAAACACACCAAGGTCTCTCACTATTAATGCTGTGTAATGGGTAAATCAGTGATATGATGCTATACTTTATTTATTTATTTCTTAAACTATCCTCAGCTGTGAAGCTGGCGCTTGCTACCTGGTCAGCACAAATTGTACCATCTACTTTCATTAGCTCATCACCACAGGAAAATCTGAAAGGCTGTGACAAAATTCATTTAGAGAGAGAGGGAAAGAGCGGATTGTTATAACACCTGCTTTAGGCAAGGCTACAACAAAGGTTTTCTTTTTGTCAGTTCTGGGCAACTATGGGCTTCAAAGTTGACTACTTTGTTGAGCAACATATGAAATATGATAGGAATAGAGAAATTATATCCATACTGAAATCAGAAATATGATTTGAAAAAAATATATATATAAAAGCCTGGTGCCAATGTACCACTCAGCAAAAAAAAAAAAAAAAAAGACTGTGGGCTGGCAGTTTCGTATATAAGATGATTTCAGTTCTCTCCAACTACTGATTCCCATTTTTTTTTTTTAAAGCTGCACCTTAAATATAAAACTTGCCATGTTCACTGTCAAAGCTATTATCTGCTCCAGCATGGACTTGCTTAACGAAGGTATCAACAGTATTCCTTGCTGGACTAGGCATAGAGGTGATTAAGACTCAGTGAGAGTAGAACACTGTTTACTCACAGCTCTCTAAACACCAGGGATCGAATCTGTTTTAACACAACACCCTCTAGGAGGACTCTCCAGTCAGGCCCCATACTCAGTCTCAAGTGTAACACCATGATGTTCACGCTCGTGGTCCACAGAAATAGGTGCTCAAGACCCAAGATCTGTAGGGTTCCCCGCGCCCTGTTTGCTGACCGTAATCTTAAGTGATGGCTGAAAAACCCAACACAAGGAGATTGTTGGAGGAAATTGCTCTTGGCAACTATTTGTTCAAGCTCAAGATTTTTTTTTTTTTAAACCAACACTAAGAACCCACCAGAAAATAGGACAGGTCTCCCTAATGAGTAATCTATTTTAGCACAGTCTTGTCTAGGCATGACAGTTTACTGAGAGGCTTGAAAAACTCGTAATTACCAGTGTTACAGGGCAATTAATGTATATTACACTGCACTACTCATGGCAGCAACTGTCATTTTCTCAATAAAAATGAGTACTCTTCAGCTAAAGGTGACATTAATTGGGACTTTAATGACTATGCAGAGGAGCTGAAGCCAAATATGAACAAAACAGCGATTCAATGAGCGACTTCAGAAACGAGAAAATTGTACTAAAATGAGATTAATTGCTGTTTAGAAAAAGGAAAGAACCTAAAAAGCTATTAAATTGCAGGGTTTGGGTGCCCGGGTGATGGTTGTGATGTTAATCTTGCATTCTCACAGCAGGCAAATATTCACTAAATTCAGAGCCTTTTGACAGCAGGAAAAATCATGTATGCTTAACTTCAATCCATCAAAAATATATTTCAGCTTTTATCAGTGTTCTAAATACTTCTGCAATTTCAAAAATTACTGCTCCATTCCTTGGCTGTCATCATGCAAATGTGAACACTGTCAATATTGCTATGAAAAATTTCCCAGCTTCAAAAGGCCTACATCAGTGATAAAGAAAGAAAAACGTGAAGATTAGAATTGCAAAACACACACTACTAATATAACAGAAATCAAACAATAAGAATTTAATGTTTAAGTTGTGGAAACTGCTAAAATAGAAAATGATGGGGTGTTTTTTTTTTCAGTAGATAAATCAAAGAAAAATAATTCTGAAATTCTTTCAAAACTTGTAACTTGATGCTTAATTAATCATCACCAATAATTAGGACAGAATTTTGCATCTTGACTTCAGGTGCTGTAATTGTTAATACTTCTCTCTTGTTTCTAAAACCTTTATCCTTGCTTCTTGGTTCTTGAAAACAATTATATAATTGCTTTTCTTTATGGCCTTTTCAAATATCATGATGACTGTATACACAAAACACGGCACTTAAACTTTGACATGTAAGAGGGATAAAAAGATTTGATAACTCCAGAGTTACATACTCTGCAACTTGAATTCTTTTTTTTAAAAGAAAGGACAGCAACTTGCTAATTTTGTTATAGACGGAGTTTTCAAAACAGTTATATTTGGCCAGAAACGTGGTTATTTGCTGCCCCAATAAAAAAGATCAGGCTTGATTTTAGAATACTGTGCACTTTCTTACTGCATAAGCAATTCTGTTTGTTCTGCATTTTAATATTTAAAGACTCTTCTCATCTACAGTTTAGGTCAGGGCTCGAGACACATTAACACACTCAAGAACCACATCCACTAAATGACAGGGGGAGGTGAAATAGTGTACTTTCCATCTTTAAATCAATGATAAACCCTGTCTCTTCTAAAAATCCAGAAATACAAATCACCTGACCTCCATTATGAAGACTGGTTATTGGCCACTTGTCTGCCAGACTATACTTATAAGGCCACTGGGGGACAGGAGAGGGGAGTGGGGAGAGAAACACACGCATATCCACGTGCTCGAAGAAGGGATGTTCTAAGTTTAATCTTCCAGCTGTTTCATTCACTAAAAATGCTCTTTCTTGAGTTCTCAATCTGAGCTTGAGCATAATCATCTTTGTAAAACAAGTTGCTTCCCGGGTCCTGCCTTTCCCAGTTCTACCTGCTCCTCCTCTTCCTCCAATTTCCCCCCTCTTGTATCTAGACTTTTATGTTAACGGCACAATTCTTCCTCAGGAGTTGAACAAATGTCCTTTTTAGTCCTTTTTTGGGGGGTGAAAAGGGGCCTTTGTTATTCATTGTGCCATTTCAAAAACTAAGCTTCTCTCCTACCTCAAAAACAGCTTTATTTTAAGGACAAAAAATTCACCAGGCTCCCCCTAAAAGTCTTTTCAGGCCGAGTTCTTAGAGAAGACAGGTGCCTTTGGCTAAATTATCTCTACTGACAAACCATTCACATAAATTTGCTTTTTAAAAAACTACATGTCAATAGTTTGATTCCATTTTGTCTATGCAAATACCATTGATAAAACTTTCAATGGAAGTTCTCAGGGAGTGGAAGAGTTCCAAACTAGGTATTGAAATGGGACTCAGGAATGGGATACTAATTCACCAAACTTGCCAAGAATGATCTAACCCAGGAGCCATACAAAGGCAATTGCGAACCATGTACATGATCCCAGATAATCCCTTATACTGTATCTCTCCTCGGATCTCATCTCCATTCTGCAGTTGACTGCATGAGGCTCCATTTGGGGCCGCAGGTTTTCTACTTGCAAAAAAAAAAAAAAAACAAACCCAAAAACAAAACCAGGAGGAACTTTGTCATGCTAAATTTGCTGCATGAGAACTCAGTGCTGAGCACTTGGCAGACACACCAGCTCCAATGTTGTGGAGCTGGTGTTAACCAGGAATGTTAACGATTGGAATAGACCTCTAAGGAGAGTTCCTAAAATGAGTTTATTTGATACTGTTGTTCAGTTGCTGAAATTCTTTACCCCTCACAGTGGCCTCGGTGGTGCTGTGAGAAAAGGTGATCACACTGAATCCATGTGAAAGGCCTGTACGAAAAAGCAGGCATCAATGTTCTCCGCTGAGGTTGAAATTTCATTTTTAACCTCATTATTATTTTGTACCAGTATCATAAGTCTTTCTTCCAAACTACTATTTGGTGGGTTAAATTTCTTATTCAAGACCCCTCCTAAGACTGAAATGTAACACAATGGGCATCAATCTCACAATTGACAGATCATGTTTAAGCTGGGAATAGTGACAAGTTACAGGGACTCTTTTTAAAAAAAATAAAAATAAATTCCAGGAGATTAGTAAGATGCATTTTTAGATACATACCCTAAGAACATTATAAACTCAGTGAGAAGCCAAACTGGAATATCTCAAGTTTGGAAGATGAACAATATTTTGATGTGCCAAGGCTAATATATTATATGTTTCGAGTCTTACTATTAAGACCTGTAGCAACTGTTTTAAGAGATGAGTAGAAATGAAACAAATGGTAAATGTTTATTCAGTCACACAGTTCTGAAAGAAAACAACTGTTAATTTGCATTCGCTTGGGATCAGTTAGCAGACTGCTTTTTAAGAGCTATCACCTCTCAGTCGCTCCCCTACTACCTGCTCTGACTATATGACATTTAATTTAAATTTATTTTCTATTCACCATGAATATCCAACGAATCAAAAATCATTTTGACATAAGTACTGTTCTTTGTTGGTTAGTCTGTAGTGGAGAAAGCGGCAGGCTAAACACCTGCGGGTCAGTGCAGAGATGCAGTCTCGTGGACTCTATCTTCCAATATGGAAAATTCTAGCATGACCAACTTGAGGTACCATCTGAGTCATCAGATAAATTACATTTATATGACTTCAGTGCAGTCAGAAGTTATGCTGCATAAATAAAAGTTTAATGACCTATCTATGTGGGTGATAGAATGTAAGCCAGCTCAATGAGAGGAACTCTTAACTGTGGAGAGTAAAAGTCTCTGATTCCTTTGTTAATTAACTTCCCCCTTCTCTTAAGTAAGATGAGGAAGAAAGAAAAAAGGGCATTTAGTTGGGCTTCTGGAAGGCAAGGGGAAGGAAGGGCTATGTAACTAAAGAGAGGTCTGTACAGGCTTTTTTGCCATCTAGCAATTCCAGAAGGAGTTTCCTGGGGCATCCCCTCGCTCGTCTTCTCAGGAATTTATGAGACTTTAGAAAAAGCTGACTCAAGCAGGAAGTCTGTTATGGAGAGCTTTCCTGGAAGGCAAGACCAATTAACCCTGACTAAAAGAGAGAAAAAAAATCTTGAGTAAAGAGGATGAGGGGACCGAGAAAAAAGGCTCGAAGTGAGAAGTGGGACTAAGAAGGTCTATGCAGCTGTACACCAGTGACAGGGAGGATGACAAGGCTGGTGGGTGGAGTGGCTGTCATGACAGGGAAAGTTAGAGCAGGGAGGAAAGGAAGATGTCATCGGATCACTGCTTCTTCATCAGGGTCTGCTTGGCTTGAAGGAGTCTTTGTTCCCTGAGTCAGCAAAGAGATGAGGCATTAAGAATTGCACTCAACTTCAGAACCTAGATCTCGAGCAAACCAGGGGAATCTACTTCCAAAGCGAGCACTGCACGAGAAGACGGCCCCAGAACAGAAATGTTCTGGGAATCACCCAGTTTACCCAACCCAGATGAAAGGAAGAGTGACTCACTGCAGAGCATAAGCTTCCAACTGCAATTTAAGCCAAAATTTGGTGGCAAAAAGCCACTGAACCAGTGCTTTCCAGTATACTCACACTTCTCTTTCTGAAGGCGCTACTACAATTGGACACTCAGATTCAGAGCTTCAGGAACTAATTCTAAGTTTACTTTCCCTCAAGATTTCCAACTCTGAGCCTCAACTTTTTCTACTGCTTGATTCTGTTTCTGTTCTATTTCCAGCTGGGGAATACTCATTTCACTGCCTGCTTCAGTTTAGTTCAGTCGCTCAGTCGTGTCTGACTCTTTGGGACTCCATGGACTGCAGCATGCCAGGCCTCCCTGTTCATCACTAACTCCTGGAGTTTACTCAAACTCATGTCCATTGAGTCAGTGATGCCATCCAACCATCTCATCCTCTGTCATCCCCTTCTCCCAGCATCATGGTCTTTTCAAATGAGTCAGCTCTTTGCATCAGGTGGCCAAAGTACTGGAATTTCAGCTTCAACATCAGTCCTTCCAATGAATATTCAGGACTGATCTCCTTTAGGATTGACTAGTTGGATCTCCTTGCAGTCCAAGGGACTCTCAAGAGACTTCTCCAACACCATAGTTCAAAAGCATCAATTCTTCAGTGCTCGGCTTTCTTAGCAATGCCTAAAAGGTCATACAAGATAAGAGGGCTGAGTTTCTCCTGTACTCTCAAGCTGGAATAGGAATGCTTCCTTTCTTATCCTGGGCCTCATCTTAGGATGTCAAATTTCACTGTAACTCTCGGTGAGGGGAAACCATTCTTTTTACTCACAAGTTTGCATATACATTCATTGTCTACTGACACTAACCACTACAGACACACAACTAGAACAAAAAGGGCTGGGCAGTCTAACTTTAGAACTCTTCATCTAGGTGGCACCAAGCACTACTAAAATAGCATCTTTCTCAGGAATACAAAGCATTTCTTGATGTTTTGATGCACTGAATCTCATCTCAATTCCATGTCTGCCCATTTAAAATCTATTAATGCCATGTATATGCTTTTATCAATAAAAATGGAAGGAATGAAGTTCTTGGTAAAAGCAAATACAAAGAAAGCTTGGTTAAATAGTCAGAATATTCATTCTGGGGCTATTGATTTAAGGTTTAAAATAAGTAAATCAGTTAGAATGGGTTTCCCTCATCTAGCACCATTACATGAGTTTTAGAGGTTTATTTATTTTAATGTCATGGGACAAATACATAAAACATAAAAATGGAGGGATTTGGCTTTTTATATTAGCAAAAAGTCAAATGCTTTTTCTTGTTCTATCTATGAGATATATTTTTAACCTTTGAGGTGTCCACTCAACCACCCCACAGCTCCAGCTCCTGGTGTCCACAGTTTTCCCTAATTAGTCTAGTAGGTGCTCGTCTCACTTGTCACCAGCTGAGTTACCAGGCTGGGCCTTTTCTACAATACAGCTGCTTGTTTTTTAAAAGTTTTGGAACTGGTAATTCAGGAAATTAAAATGGGAAGATGTGTTTGAATTGGCTAAACAGCTAACATTCTTAAAACTGTCCTTACTTGGAATGAGGACAGCTGGTGAGAATCGGCCTCCTTTTCCTGCAGACTCGTTTTCTAAGTCCCAGTCAGTGCCTCAGTACCCCTGATATCCCCCCACCCCCCACGCCCCACGCCCCTTCAACCCTGCACAGACTGGCAGCTCCTTGAGGGGAGGTCCCTCATTCATCCTTGGATGCCTGGTACCTGGCACATGCCTGGTACATGGTCAACAGAACAGTTATGTTGAACAATAAGCAAAGCAATCCTAGCTCTGACACTAATGAATTAGTCTTAGACAAGTCATTTTATCTTTCTGAGGCTTTGCTTCCCTATCCGTTAAAATGCTTTTGTTTCCTAAAGACTAAAAAAAAAAAAAAAAGAATGTGGAAATGCTGAATAAATGTACAAGATTCCTACAGCTGTTGTTAATAATTACCATTTGGATTTATACACCATTCAATGGGAGAAACAAGAGCCAGTCTTATGGTCTCCACAGTTTTACCATAAGGAGCTTATAAAGCTCTAGTTTCCTTAGAATTGTAAGATGTGAGGCCACACCCACCCAGTTTTCTTGTTTTGTTTTCTGTCCCCATCTCCTGCATGCTCTCTCACTCCACCTCACCCCAACCCCAGCTCCAAATCAACACACAGATCTCTTCTAGGTTTTGGATCCTGCTCGGAAAGAAGCGACATTGCTTAGATGACTGTTTGGGAGTTTTTACATGCACGCACTTTCCTTACGATAACACAATGCTTCTGCAGAATGCACCCTGGCTCTGCTGAAAGTCTGGATTTTGCTGAGGTGACCAAAAAGGCAAGTGGGACCTAATTAGTACCACGTCCCCCTCTCTCTCACACTAAGGCTCCTTATTTACCAAACCCCCAGTCTTTCATATCACATGTCCTCTGCTCAGCTGCCCAGTGAAAGGAACAGGAATAGAGGAAAATGAGCATGAAGAAAGAATACTTGCATATATATATATATAGGATGCACGTGTGCTTGGTCATGTCCAGCTTTCTGTGACCCTATGGACTGTAGTGTGCCAGGCTCCTCTCTCCGTGAGATTTTTCTGGTAAGAATACTGGAGCGGGTTGCAATTTCCTCCTTCAGGGTATCTTCCTGACCCAGGGATTGAATCTGCATCTCCTGCATTGGCAGGCAAATTCTTTACCACTGAGCCACAGGGGAAGCCCTATATATTGGATATTTACATATATATTGGATATATATACATATAAATAGATAAATACACATACACATACCACCTTTCCAGGGTTGGCTGAGAGCCACTAAGCTGTATCTAACAAAATACACTGACCTACCTTTAAAAAAGCAAACACACTAAAACATACCAAGAACCACCATTCAAGTACTGATGTTATTGTTCCCCCATTCCTTATGTTCAAACACTAGTAACAGAGAATTACCTGATTTCAGACTGAACGGTGCCAGACTTCATAAGAGAGCATTTATCTAGTATAGAATGAATAATTTCCATAGACAGCTGAATTACTTGAGAATCTACACTAGTAACTGGAACTTCAGAAACCCTGGCGCACTTAAGTGCCTCACACTCCCCCCATGCACTCGAAGAAGAAAGGCACTGCAGGTGAATCCAGGGCCGGGAATTATTTTTTAAGTCAGTAGAGCAACACAAACACATTGTTTGCTTTATGTCATCTGGTTTGTCTTAATCATGAACTAAAAATTCATTTACAGTGCTGTATACAAATGCCCTGTTTATAGCAGGATCGTACGCTGCTTGCTTGAAATCGATACATTAAAATTAAGAACAGAAATCCACCTTAATGGTCAAAGACAACCAATAACAAAACCACTAAATTCCAGTTGTCAAACATCATTGAATATGTATGTTTCTGTTTTTTTTTTAAGAGTAATTATTAAAACTAAAGCGATATGAGTGAGTGTTTATGACTTCCTATTGAAAAGCCCAAATTACAAAGCACTCATTCCAGGTTGAAGAAAATCACGTGGCCATCCCTGTGCAACGGCCTAATGACTTTATATCCTCTTGTCAAACCTCAGCAGTTTTATTTGTAGTGATACATGCCGGAGAAGGTTGGAGGTTAAAGTTGATAGGAGGGGCAACAGGAAAATCAACCAACTCCTTTCAGGAGATTACAACCTTTAACATATTTGGGTCTGTCGGCAGTTTCTGCAAACTTTACAAGTCTGTGATTGGTGGTGTTTTTCAAAAACTGATCCTCAAATCAGAGGTCAGATGAACCTAGTAAATGTCCTTTCACTTTGAAACAATCCCAAGTGGTTAATGTACTCCCCAGTTTATAGCTCTTGGATTTTTTCCCCCGGTGCCTGTAGTAAACACACACACACACACACACACACACACACACACAACCCCCTACTCTTTATTTTTCAAGTATCTGAGATCTTGGAAAAGTGAAATTACTAACCCCCAGTGCATGATATGGCTCCAAAAGCAAGGAAGCATCTGTTGGAAGAATAAATAAATAAATAAATACAAGAAAGAAGAAAACAGAAAAAAGAAGAATAAAGTCCCCCTGTGGGAGACAAACTTTGTTTGGGCTCTTGGGCAAGGAGATGTTTCATGAGTGCACTGGTGCTGTCCTCCAAGAAGTGTTTAGATTCTCCATAGCGTCACGCTGAACGGAGGGGGATATCTTAACTACAGCGCTGGCATCACAAACCAAGACCCAAGCAAAAACATATCCTTGCAGCACCTACTCTCCTTGACTTGGCATACACTGGTTCCCTTAAAGGTAGACCCAGGATTCAGTACTGCTAGTTACCTTTAACTAAATGTGACTTTTGTGCCAGTCACTATATACATGTGCGCTCACTAAATTCTCATAAGAATCAAACTGGGCTCATTTTACAGATGTGCAAACAAAAAGGAGAGAAACAATCTGCCCCAGGCCACACTGACAGCAAGCAGCCAGCTGAGAATTAAACTCTCCTCGTCCTTCTCTCGTACCTGAACTCTTTCTACTCATCTGTATTGCTTCTTTCTTTACAGGGCTTCCCAGGTGGCTCAGCGGTAAAGAGTCTGCTTCCAACGTGAGTCCTGGGGCGGGAAGATCCCCTGAGGAGGAAATGACAACCCACCCCAGTATTCTTGCCTGGGAAATCCCATGGAGAGAAGAGTCTGGGGGGCTACAGAGGAGCCTGGAGGGTTACAGTCCACAGGATCACAAAAGAGTTGGATACAACTTAGCGACTGAACAACAACATATTGGTTCTTAGGTTGTAACCGATGATGTAAATAATTTCTAGACTGTCCCCCTTTGTATTTAAAATTTTTAATCATCACTGTGCGTTGATTTTAATGCACAGTGAGTACTATGCAGCATGCAAGAGGACAAGAAAGCATGAAACAACCTCAGGTCCTGGGTCAGCATGTGGCTGGAGTTGGAGGTCTAGTAATATTACTGGCTACTAATTGTTAAGAAAAATGTTTTAGGACTTCAAGAGTTCTCTATGTCAAGGTGATTGATAGCAGTTATATAATTACTAAACACTTGTGACATTAAAACAATCCCTACATAAATCCCATGCCTTTTTAAAAAAATTTGCCCAACTCATAGATTATAGAATTTGATGCTGGGTGACCACCTCATTGGACCTCAGTTTCTTCATTTGTAAAATGTGATGTTTATCCACAGGAGGTGTTGGCTAGCTATAAGAAGTTTAAGTGTGAATTTTTTTCTTTTTTTAATCCCCCTGCTTAATTCTAGTGATTGAGCTCAAAGTTTCTCAAAGAAATAAGAGACACCTACACTTATGAATGAAATGAAGAGGAAAAACACAACTTTAAGAAAGGTTTACTTTTAAAAAAGGAACAGGAGTGAATGAAAATCCTGGACCAACTGAAAGTCATGCAGTGCTGCCTCTTTTTTTTTGTGAATCCTTGTAATGGCACATAAATGCTTTAAAAATAAATTGATTTAGGAATGACCCGAAAGGCAAACCATTTTCTCATGTAGAAGGGTATGTCACAAGTGTTATGGGAAGCATCAACTTGTATTTAGAGAGTTTAACAAATGTTTTCCAAACATTGCCACTCACTGTTTGAAGGTGAGGAAACACATGCTGGTTGAAACTTTTTTTTTTAAATGCACTAACGACTGAGAAATTGCCAACCTGAAAATGCTTTTGTTATTTAAAAGTACATTCCATAAAGATATTTGATAAAAGATGTTCCAGTTTTCACAGTAACTTGGTTTCCTTTACTCACAGTGTCTAAGTGTGTACATACATATCATATAGATAACAGATCCTTTTGCTTGTTTTTATTTGTTTGCTTCCATTTAACATAGATAAAGTGTTAAGGGAAAGAACACAGGACAGCAGAACTCGGAAGCCCTCGGTTCAAGCCTCAGTGGAAATAAACTGGACACTTGAAAGGGCAAATGGTTTAAATGCTACTCAATACTCTTGAGTTTACCTGCTTCTGTTATGAACACCCTACTTTCCAACTCAAATTTCACAGTGAAAGACAGGACAACACAAGTCCCTAATATCCAAATCTGTTTTGTTTTTCCCATCTCGACTGAACTGCCTTTATTCTTTTCCATTTTCACACTTCTTTTCCATTTCACACTTTTGAACTTCAGCAAGAACCTCCCATTTGGTCTCCCTTCCCCAGTCTTTCTTATATTTCCACAGCCGAAACAAACAAACAAAATCTCCCACAAACCAAACACCTCTAATTGGTCTTCCACACCGGGGCTTAACAATATTTCTAAATAACAGATCTAATTGTGTCAGCAACTTGCTATAAAAAACCTATCTGTACTGCCCCAGAGACAATGTTTGAAGTCTATGGCATCATACAAGGTTTTAATCTGGTTCCTGATTGCTGTGCTCTAATCATACTAAAAGCTGTTGGTAGCTTCAGTTCTTCCAAACCTCTGCACATGCTGTCCCTTCTGTTCAAAACACTGTTCCCCATTCATCTTCCCCTCTAATCTAAGCTGGGGTGTGCAGGAATTAGCCTTCTGTATTTTCATCATATACTCCAGGCACATCTCAATCTTAGTCCTTTCATGCTGCAATTGCTGGTTTGCTTGCAACAATTGCTGTTTACTGGTCTGCATCCCCCACTAAAATCAGCTCATTGAGAGCAGGAATTGTATTTTGGGGGAATCTCTGTATTCAGAGGCCTAGGAGAGTGCTTGGTTTATGGCTGGCCCTTAGCAGATTCTGATCAATAATTATCTGAGTGATAGAATGAAAGGCTAAAGCTCTACTTTAAAGATATGTCTAGCAGGAAATTATGTGACAGGCAAATCTCATGCCTCTCATTTTAATTTCCGAATATTTACATGATCTTAATCTTTAAGCACATTTTTAGTTTGTGAATACCATATCAGAAGAATGGGTACATAATGGAAAACAATGACAAACTGACCCATCTTCTTTAGGGCCCTACCCCTGATCTGGTAATGAATAAATAACTTAATGTAAATATTTTGGTGATGAAAGTGAATCACTGCTTGTATTATACAAATACTGGGAAAACTGCAATTTTTTTCCATTTAGTTTATTAGAATGCATAAGAACTCTTTGATGCTTAAATTGCATGTACGTGCTGACTGGGTTGTCACTGAGGCCCATCTATCATAGCCTGGTCATATATATATTCTGAAGTACACAGACGATAAGAACATAACCACTTATCCACCATTTCTGCTTATCCACCCTGACTGGCTTACTGATGTTGTACAAAAGCAGCGGGAAATGATATTATAGGTGCTCAGCTGTTTTGAGGAAGGAAGTAGGAAGCTAGATACTGTAGCATTCATATCAATAGCCAGATACCATAAAAACGTCACACTACAGCCAAAACATTCAATGCTTCTGATCTCACATAGGCTAAACAGAGTTATACAGAAAATGGCAGTACACTTGAGGGCCAATCTCAAAGCTACAGTCTCGAGTGTGAAGGACTCAGACTCAGAGGGATCTAATTCAATTCAAGCGTTTATTGAGACATATTGATGCTTTCAAACTGTGGGGTGGGAGAAGGCTCTTGAGAGTCCCTTGGTCTGCAAGGAGATCAAATCACAGTCAATCCTAAAGGAAATGAATCCTGAACATTCTTTGGAAGGACTGATGCTGAAGCTGATGCTCCAATACTCTGGCCACCTGATGGCAAGGGCCGACTCACTGGAAAAGCCTCTGATGCTGGGAGAGACTGAAGGCAAAAGGAGAAGGAGGCATCAGAGGATGAGATGGTTAGATAGTATCACCAATTCAATGAACATGAATTTGAGCAAACTCCAGGAGATAGTGGAGGAGAGAGGAGCCTGGTGTGTCCATGGGGTTGCAAAAAGTTGGACACAATTAGTGACTGAACAACAACAACAACATTTAACCACAGCTAGTTGGAAAGATCTTCACGGATCATATGTTCATGATTTAAAAAGAATGCATTTATTCATTTACTGTCTTTCCCATCATAATATGAACTCCCTAAGGATGGGACCCTTATGTGTCTTGTCCATTGTTGCATTTCTGGTATTCCAATTACACAAGGCAAAGAAGGAGGAATTTTTACTTAACCAGACCATCCGGAGCCACCCTAGGGAGGCCAGGCTCCCTCTCACCCTGAGGGAGACCTAGACTCCAGGATGCATTTAGAAAGAGGGATTCAGATACAATAAGGTTCATGAAGAGAATGCTAGCATGGCTGGGTGACATTTGCTCTCCTGGAAAGAAAGCAGAATAACCCAGACCAATGTGTATGGACCATAGAGCTTGGGAGAGGTACACGGCAGCTGTTTTGTCTCCAGCAAAGCAGGCATTGCTCTGAAAAGCCTGCAGAGAAAGCGGGCCTTTGTTGTTGTTGTTGTTAGATTCCTCACTGCAAAAATTCTTTTTACAAGTATCAGATTAGAGTGACAAAGACTTTGATTTTTCCCGTTAAATAGAAGGACAGAAAAACGTTTCCAGTGATTCTACTGTCAGTCATCTGGTGATGGACTTCATGAAGTTCCCAGTAAATTCAGGAAAACAGAACATCAAAGTTTGCCAAGACTTAAAAAAAAAATGGGAAAGATTTCTTTAGAATGAAAAACAAGATATTGAAGGCCATGGGTTCATATACTGTCTCGTGGTTTCTCTTAGGCCTGGGGCGACTGAGGGTGCATATAACACTCACCTCATAAACAGGCCTCAAGCATCAGAGGGGACAGGAATCCTGACAGCAGCATCTAGTGATGGAGGGGCAGAGATGTCAGCGATGTTCTGACAGCGGCATCTGATTATATTCGAACATAAAAGCTGTACAGTTGGAACCTAATACTAATGAAGAACTCTGGAGAACACAGAATATCTTTAGGTGTTTAGTCCCAGTAGCAGGTTACACATGGGCTCAGCCCCTTCCTCTACAACCTTACTAAGATAGTTCCTGAATTCTCCTGTTTTAACTTGCTTTAAACTTATCACCTAGCCCCATCTTAGTCCAAGCCATTATTAATATTAATAACAATAATTGCTAACATATACTGAGTGATTAATACATACAATGCACTTAATTCTCACAGCATCCCTAGAAAGTGCATTTTCGTTGTTTGTTTAGTCACTAAGTTGTGTCTGACTCTTTGCAACCCCATGGACTATAGCCCACCAGGCTCCTCTGTCTATGGGATTCTCCAGTCAAGAATACTGGAGTGGGTTGCCACGCCCTCCTCCAGGGGATCTTCCCGACCCAGGAACTGAACCCGCAACTCTTAAGCCTCCTGCATTGGCAGATGGGTTCTTTACATTATCTCTATTTTGAGATGAGGAAACGGAGGTTCAGAGAAGTTAAGGGACTGGCCCATGGTTTCATAGCTAAGAAGTGGCAGAGCCAGGCTGCCAAGGTGTTACCCTGGCTCTAGGGTCTACCCTTTTCTTAAACACATCACTTTACTGTCTCTTATTTTTAAGTGAACTCACAATAGTACTGTAATTCTCACCGTTCTTTCTTTCTGACCTATCCCCTACATCACTCCCCACATGATCTTTCTAAAAATGCTGTTTTCCTGATTAAAATATGGGAGGCAAGGCTCCACAATGCCCATACGATTTCTCCAAATTCCCTTCATGACTTGGCTCCCATATCTCCAGTCTCACATCTTCTATTTTCTGACACAGTGTATATTTCAGAAATACCCAGGTACTTACAATTCCCTCAATACACTGTGTGTTTTCATGTTTTGGCATCTTTGCAACATACAACTGGGTCAGTCACCTAGAAAATTTCTGTGCTTTACTTGTGACTTCACTCATAGGCATTTTCCACTCATTCTGGCCTGAGTGATGGTTCTATTCTGGCAAATTCTTCACTGCAAATTCTGTTTTCCATTTCTGTTCACTGTACCAGACTGTGAGCTCCCTGAGGTTAGAGGCAGCTATGCTTATCTTTAAAGCCTACCTGATTACCTAGCCCATAGTTTATGCTAAATGAATAAACGAATTAATATGTGAATGAGGGAACTTCAGCTATCTGCTTTGAAAGAAAGAAAAGTTTTGAAAGAAAACTAGCCTCCATTTGGGAATATTTGTCTCACTTAGCTAAACAATAGAAGGGCTCCAGAAGAAGGTCTCAACCCAAGCACCTTGGGGTCTTGGACGTCTACGGAAGTGTGGAGAAAATTGTGAGCAAGCAGTGTAGAAAATAAAGCTGATTTGAAATATTTCATATCATCAATGTTGAATTCAAGATCCTGTTTTATTTCTGCCTTCTTTCTTTGGCCATTAAAATATAAAACTGTACTGATCTTTTTGTTTCATTGTAATTAAGAAGCACTAAAACAAGAGAAGATAACCGAAAATGAGACACAGAAGCAGAACTGTTTTGCATAAGCTTAGATATTCTAAGAATATTTATGCATTAGAACATGGTTTAATGTTAATAGTAGTAAGCTTTCACATCTCATTTTAAATCGTATTATTCAGTTCATACTGTATTTCATATTTATTAGGTACACATTTTAACTTGTATATCTACTTAGGTACTTGGTGGTGGCCCAAATAAATAAATCTATGGTTTCAATCACTCCTTTCCCAGCAGCTCACACACACATGCTATTTTTGGTAGGTACCCAGATAAGTTACATAAAATTTTTGACACTTGGTTTTATTTACTTTTTTCCCATGCAATTCAAAAAAGAACTTTTCCTAGCTTAAATATAAAACTTTATGGTTAAAACTTTGTACCAAATTTCTAGGTATTCAAAAAACAAAGCATATGATCTTGAAGTGTTAACGTTCTGCACCCACACACCAGGACCTCAGAATGTGATACTACTTGGAGACAGGATCTTTAGAGGTAGTTAGGTTAGTATGACTTGTCTCCTTATAAGATCAGGGAAAAGGATGTAAAGACAGGGAGAAGACAGCTGTCTTCACACCAATGAGAGAGGCCTGGGACAAACACTTGTCAGAAGGAGTCAACCCTACTGACAGCTTGATCTTGAATTTTCAACTTCCAGAACTTTGAAAAAATACATTTCTGTGATTTAAGCCGCTTGTGCATGTGTACTAAGTCACTTTAGTCATGTCCAACTATTTGTGGCCCTATGGACTGTGGCCCACCAGCTTCCTCTGTCCATGGGATTCTCCAGGCAAGAATACTGGAGTGGGTTGCCATGCCCTCCTCCAGGGGATCTTCCTGACCCAGGGGTTGAATCTGGTTATCTTAACCTCCTGCATTGGCAGGCATGTTCTTTACCACCAGTGCCACCTGGGAAGCCCTCCATCAGTGGTATTTTGCTATGACGCCCTATCGGACTAATACACCTAGAGGCAATCACTTTATTTTCAGTGTTGGTACTTCGTAAAGTAAAAACATCTTTACATATATTAAATTATCATTATTTGATGAGGGCAATGGAATAAATTAGTTTTCAATGCTTTTCAGGCTCAAGATTTCTACTGAGGTGGAAAAATTCTGGCCTCCAAAATACTGAAAGTAACCTGGTTTCCACAAGGGCCCAAGCACACATCAGGAGAAGTGCATTCCAGGTTCCCTGACATGTCTCATCTTCTTATGCTGCTATACTAGTTCCTCTTAAGGTGGAGGTCACACACTGGGGCAGGCCTAGAATATATTTTACTGGGTGGCTGGGGTTTGTTTTGCTGTTTTAAAACATGGAATTAGTTAATACCATTTAAAACATAGGAGACGAAGCATGGAAATCTGGATTTTCGACACTTAAGAACTGGAAGATCTGGTGCTCCTGGGCCCACTATATCTCCACGGCCACGGTGGGCTGAGACCGAGTGGTGGCCGCCCTGTGATGAAACACTGCTGCCTCTTAGTTTCACCACAGTCCCCACTCTAAGCTGTCTGCCTGGCCCCCAGGAGCATTTCACTTTGCCCTCTCTGGTCTAAGGGGATGCCATCTGGGCTTTTCAGTGTTGAGAAGTTTGGCTAGTTAGGAGGCCCAGGGGGAGGTGTTACTTATCTCCACGTTGATAGCTCTGAAGTGGGAGCTCGCTCCCTGTCTTCCATCTGACATCCCACCAGTGATGTGATTACCATCTCCTATTGGTCAGGAGTCTACACAAGAGTTCTTAAGAGGCCATTCCAAAGGGAATGCAGTTTTGGATGCAAAATGTGATTCTGTGGTCAAATAACTGTAGGGCTAACAATGACTATGCCAAAGCCTTTGACTGTGTGGATCACAATAAACTGTGGAAAATTCTGAAAGAGATGGAATACCAGACCACCAGATCCGCCTTCTGAGAAATCCATATGCAGGGCAAGAAGCAACAGTTGAACTGGACATGGAAAAACAGACGGGTTCCAAATCAGAAAAGGAGTACCTCAAGGCCATATATTGTCACCCTGCTTTTTAACTTATATGCAGAGTACATTATGCGAAATGTCGGGCTGGATGAAGCACAAACTGGAATCCAGATTGCTAGGAGAAATATTAATAACCTCAGATATGCAGATGACACCACTGTTATGGCAGAAAGTGAAGAAGAACCAAAGAGCCTCTTGATGAAAGTGAAAGAAGAGAGTGAAAAAGTTGGCTTAAAACTCAACATTCAGAAAATAAAGAACATGGCATCAGGTCCCATCACTTCATTGCAAATAGATGGGGAAATAATGGAAACAGTGAGAGACTTTATTTTTGGGGGCTCCAAAATCACTGCAGATGGTGACTGCAGCTATGAAATTAAAAGATGCTTGTTCCTCAGAAGAAAAGCTATGACAAACCTAGACAGCATATTAAAAAGCAGAGACATTACTTTGCTAACAAAGGTCCATCTAGTCAAAGCTATGGCTTTTCCAGTAGTCATGTATGAATGTGAGAGTTGGACTATAAAGAAAGTTGAGTGCCAAAGAATTGATGCTTTTGAACTGTGGTGATGGAGAAGACTCTTGAGAGTCCCTTGGACTGCAAGGTGATCCAACCAGTCTATCCTAAAGGAGATCAGTCTTGGGTTTTGATTGGAAGGACTGATGTTGAAGCTGAAACTTTAATACTTTGGCCACCTGATGCGAAGAGCTGACTCATTGGAAAAGACCCTGATGCTGGGAAAGATTGATTGCAGGAGGAGAAGGGGACGACAGAGGATGAGATGGTTGGATGGCATCACTGACTGAATGGACATGAGTTTGGGTAAACTCCAGGAGTTGGATGGATAGGTAGGCCTGGCGTGCTACGGTTCATGCGGTCGCAAAGAGTCGGACACGACTGAGTGACTGAACTGAACTGAACAATGATAACCATGTTTCCTTCCTGCAGAACATCTCAGAGCCTCTGAAATTTCAATGTAGTAAGTCACATTTTTGAAAATCATTTGACTACCCATGTCTTGTTTTGAGGAGCATTTTCAGCAAATAGCATTCAGTGAAACTCTGACCTGAGCAAGCCCTTTTCCTGCACAAAACAAAATTATTTTTGCTAAGTAAAAGAAATTTATGTAGTAAATACAGCATCTTACATGAATATTGAAAGAATATAAAAAAGTAATAATAATGCATGATTTTTCATTTGAAGTATTAATTTCTTAATTTCTATTGGCTATAATATGTGCAGAGATGACCCACACTACGGATCCTTCAAATTCAATTAAATTGGTTTGGCAATGGCAACCCACTCTAGTACTCTTGTCTGGAAAATCCCATGGACAGAGGAGCCTGGTGGGCTAGTCCATGGGGTCACAATGAGTCAGACATGACTGAGCAACTTCACTTTACTTTTTACTTTCATGCATTGGAGAAGGAAATGGCAACCTACTCCAGTATTCTTGCCCGGAGAATCCCAGGGATGGCGGAGCCTGGTGGGCTGCCGTCTATGAGTTTGCATAGAGTCAGACACACCTGACGTGACTTTGCAGCAGCAGCAGCAAATTGGCTTGGATAAACCTCAGTAATCAAAATGGAACTGAGAGAATGCAGACTTATTTATACTTGGCCCTAAGATGCCATCTTCTACCCCAAGATGTCATCTTCTGCTTAACTTCAGATTTGCTAACATTTGGAATATTTGCTTATTTAAGTTTGAAGTTTGATACTTGGCAGTAATAGTTAAAATGTGTGGTACATTGTATACTTCTCATAAAGTGTTTGATAAATTAATTATAGTAGCATTGTTTCCAAACCTATTAATAGCATATAAAACAATACCAATAGTTCTTCTTAAAAAGTTGGTATTATTTCTCTCAGAAACTACAGGGGGGTTCCTAATAAGACAAGAGTAATGAAGAGAGGAGAAGGCCTATTTTCTTATAATTGTAAAATTGAAAGACTGGTTATTTCTACTGTAAATACATTAGATTTGAAACATTTTGTCCAAGTGTCAGAAGCTTTGGGAACATCAAATGCAGATAATATGAACAATCTGTACCACTGACATTGATATATGAGACATATATATACATGTATATACTTCAAAAATATATCAAGCTTGTTCATAATAAACCTAGTCATTTATTCAACAAATATTTATTAAGCGCTTGT
The DNA here is from genome assembly GCF_042477335.2 of Ovis canadensis. Classification (NCBI taxonomy): domain Eukaryota; kingdom Metazoa; phylum Chordata; class Mammalia; order Artiodactyla; family Bovidae; genus Ovis; species Ovis canadensis. The sequence goes on along the minus strand of NC_091251.1, from coordinate 42,848,461 downwards.
TACATGCCAGGCACTGTTCTTAAGGATACAGCAGGAAATAAAACAGACCGAAAACCCTGTCCTTGTAAATTTTAATTCTAATGGAGTAAATAAAATAGAGGACAGAATATATCGTGTAAGAAGGTAAAAAGGACTACGGAGAAGCACAAAGAAAGGAAGAAAGATGGTGGCTGTTGGGAGGGTCAGGGTAAGTCTGATAAAGTGATGTTGTATCTCACTTTTGACACTGAACCATGTATTCAGAAAGTGTTTCATGCAAGGAGAACATTCACTGCAAAGAGCCTAAGGCAAAAATGTACCTCGTAAGTTTGAGGAATAGCAAAGAAGCCACCAGAATGCCTGGTGCAGAGTGAGTTTGAGGAATGTGGTAGGAGATAAGATTATAGCAATGACTCCAAGGAACCATGTGGGACTGCAAAGGCCAATGTATAGATTTTGGTTCTTATTCTGGGTCAATTGTGGAACCACCAGAAGATTTTTTAGCAAAGGATTAACATGATCTAATTATATTTGATGATTCTGATGCTATGCTGAGAAAATACTTTAGGAGGGTGGGCATGTAAGCCGGGAGATTAGTTATCTCAGTAGTCCAGGAAGGACATGACGGTGACTTGGACCAAGTGGTAGCAGTGGAGATGGTAAAAAATGGTTGATTCTGGGGATATTTTTGGAGGTAGAATCAACAGGATTTCTAGAAAGATCACAAGTGAACTATGAGGGAAAGAAGCAAGAATGATCCAAAGAGGTTTTGCCTAAGTGAATGGAAGGCTACAGTCATCATTAACTGGGATGGGGAAAACTTTTAGGGGCCTCTGGAATTCAGATTTGGCATGCTGAGTTTGAGATATCTAACATATATCCAAGTAGAGATGTTGAAAAGCCAGGTGGATTTATGGGTCTGAAGTTCAGAGGAGAGTAACATTTTCCAAATGCTCTCAACATGACTTTAGCTTCAAATGTAATACTTGCTTGCTTCAGTCTAGACTTTTGATGAATTATTTCATTAGAATAATTTAGAAGAAGGGAAGGTTAAACAAAATGGGCCAAAACAGGGAGAATATGGGCATTGGATCATGCAATCACAAAGTCATGCAAAAGGGCATTGTGGGGTATGTTTGTTTGACTGGAATTATGTTGGTATGTGGAGCAACATCTAGGGATAAGGCTAGAGAGACAGCAGGCAGGCTGAGGAGACTGACTTCGCTCTGTAGGGAATGTACAACACTGAAAATTCTAAAGAGGTTCAGAGGTGCAATGCCTCCAGGCTGTCAACAGCAGGGAGATCCCTCCACTCCTAGGTTTGAATGGCAGAGAGAAGGAAGGGGACACCCAGAGCTGAGAAAGGAGCTGGGTGGGGAGGACCGCCCGACAGGGCTGACTTGATCGTCACAGGCAGTCTACCTGAGGGCCCTGAAGGAGAAGTGGCTAGGAGAACAAATATCTTCCTGGCACTTCCTATGAACCCCTGGATCTCTTGCCAGTTCCTCCCCACTGAATGAACCCAACAGGAAGCCAGAGGGCAAAGGAGTTTGCTGATGGCATGGAGCAGAGTGAAGTGGGAAGGAGAAAAACAGCACACAGAGGGAAGTATCACATCAGAGTCATGCCCGTGGAAGACGGGTCCAGCAGTACTGTGCAGGAAAAGGAAAAAAGACAAAATAAGAAGTATAAAGTATGGGAGACTAGTGCCTTCCTGCTTCTGAATTGCTCAGCATGCCAGGCATGAAATTCGTGCCAGTTCCAGGTGAGCAGGTGTCAGGAATGACATTCTCAATTAGGAATGAAAGCATATTTACGTGGGTGTGTAAGATGCAGGAGCATAACCTGCACATCAGAGCAGCATCCACAGGCATCTTCAGAGGTATATCTCTGAAACAAAGCATGGGGGAATGTCAAGTTCTTCAGCATTAAGTGCGTGTTGATGCAGAGGCCCCAGTATGAATATTGTGACAGAGCGAAGAAAGAAACACGTTAGCGGCTCTAATGCACAAGCCAACCAAAGATGACTTTCAAAGCACGGGCAAACTTGGTGATTCTGGGGAAGAGAGGAAACTGAGGAAAGGAAGAAATGTAATAAGGAAGCATCCTCACTGGACACGACGGGGGAGAACAAGCGAAAACTGAAAGAGGGATGGGGTGGCTTAATGAAGTCACATGAGGGAGGGCTCTGTCCTCAGAGAAGCACAAAGCAAGGTTTGGGGCTGAGAAGAAAGACAGTGGTGAATGTGACAGGAAGAGTTGAGGGGCTAAATGAATACATCTTTCTCTCAGGAATGTTAAATGGACTGCAATATTGCAACATGTGCCTCCTGCTGCTGCTAAGCCACTTCAGTCGTGTCCGACTCTGTGCGACCCCATAGACGGCAGCCCACCAGGCTCCCCCATCCCTGGGATTCTCCAGGCAAGAACACTGGAGTGGGTTGCCATTTCCTTCAATGCATGAGAGTGAAAAGTGAAAGTGAAGTTGCTCAGTCCTGTCCGACTCTTCGAGACCTCATGGACTGCAGCCCACCAGGCTCCTCCGCCCATGGGATTTTCCAGGCAAGAGAACCGGAGTGGGGGGCCGTTGCCGTCTCCGCATGTGCCTCCTACGTAACAACTAAACCTGTGACGAGGTGGTACCATTTTTTCACAAATTTTTCCTCAAAACCTCACAATTCGTTATTCTGTTCTCAATAACAATTTCTAAAAGAACTGAATTCTAAAAAGGATTGAATCACATAAATAGCGAATGTTCATCATTTATAAATGAACTAATACTGGGTGCTTGGAAATGAACATCAAGTATAATTAATCTCAAATGAAATGATTAAGCAACATAAATGTTAAAGGGTGTGGCAAACGTATATTAAAATAACATGTAAAACTCCAATGTAAAATAAAAAGTTAAACAAAGTAACATATTTGAAATTGATTTGCTAGGAGCAAAACATGAATGTTCACTTAGCATGTCTACCAGTTAGAAATAATGCATATGACTATGCAAAGATCAACTTTAAAATTTAAAAGTACAGAAAGAGTATATATATTCTTTTAAATTTTAATGTTGATCATATAACATGTATATATATGCACATAGATATGTCTTTGGTAATTTTATTGATTTAGGGAATTAATCTCATATAAAAATGATTTAAAACAGTTAAAAAGTGTGTTGTAAGTATATATTAAGAGAAGCATATTTAAAATAATTGATATGATAGAATCATAACATGGAAATCCTTACTTAAAATGTCTTAGTATAGCCTACCAATAAGAAATAATATGTATATTACCATGCAAAGATCAACATTAAATTTTAAAAGTACAGTAAAACCACATATCTTTGGTAATTTTAGTGATTAATGCTTTAATTAAGAGATGAGGTACATGCAGACATATGCAATAAACTGACATAATTCATCAAATTGCAAAGAATAACATGATGAATGCATATGTATACTGTGAATTATACAATCCACATGCAAATCATATACTCATTATCACGCAGAGGCATTATTTTTCCTATAGTCAAAATGCAACAAATCTTCAAGTACTACTCAATCTACTGCATGACTATTTAAGAACAAAGTAGTCTGTGGTATCTTCTATAGAATAATAATTTAAACTGAGAAACTCAATTTAATGGAAACACAGAGCAGACATTTTTAGTGGGTATATCTCTGTGTGACTTAAACTGGAGACCAGTCCCTGTACTATGCACATCTATTGTTCCACAATGTGATTTTAAATAGAAGTCTAGGCACTGGAGATTTTAATAAGGTCTTTTAATACACTGCCAAATTAATCTTCTTTTTTTTATGTTGAACAGTGAATACATTGGTCATTGAGTAGATGGAAAAATAACACTGGCCCACAAACAGTTTCTCAGTGTAAAGAGTAATTAAAAACACTACTCTTCTGAAATTGATTAATCTCCAGATGAGGTGTCCTGAAATGAAGACAATTTAAACATGAATATATTTGGTGCCTGGAAGTAGTCGGTTAATACTGATATGTGGATTGTTGGTGGGAGCAGACTAGATGCCCAAACTCTGACAGAGGCAGAGCAGGCTGAAGTCAAGCACTGGGGCTATTTATAAGTAGATTATTATCATATACTGAGGTTAACCTCCTCCAGTTTAATGCACCTTGGAGACGTACTGTTAATTAGACATTTTGACTGAACTTCATGGAAAATAATATATATATTTTTTAATATGAAAGCTAAAGTGCTTCTGAAATTCTCATACCTGACTACCAGGATTAGTGCTGTGCTGACAAGAAGCAAGGTATATATGAACATGTTAATTAAGAGTGCAAAAATAAATTTTTCTGATCATTTTGAACTTTAGTGTGCATAAAAGGACTTCTCTTAGTAAAAGGAAGACTACTAGATATTCCTAGTTTATGAATAAGATGTAATCAGCATATATGAATTTGACAGAAAACACCTTTAAAAATTATTATACGTATAATTTGCATTCTTAAGTCAAACCTAAAGAAAAGAATACTTGTAAGATTCACTGTGTGAATCAAATATAATAGCTTCATGGATGACTTTTTCTTATCTGGAGTAAGAAAATAATGCCCTTATTAATATATTAACATTATGAATTCTATAAGATTTAAAAAATTTCTTTAAAATGAAAAGTCTATTTTACTTTTTAATTACATCTATTTCCCAGAAAGGTCTTTAAGGCTCTACAAAGCACCTTGCATTTTCTTATTGCTGACAGTTCTTGAAACCACGCTTGAATGCTTTCTTTATCCTTTGGTGAACAATTGAAGATCATATGCTAAAAGACTGTGCTTTCTCTTTTTCTTGCCCTGTAATTAAGGCATTTTAATACACTGCTTCATAGTTGTTACAAGAGCAAACTATTAAGATTCATAGATTGAGACAATTTTGACTATGATTATATAAACACACATGATATGAATTTTTCCTAATCATTGACTTGAAAGAATAACAACAAAACTCCTTCAACTAAAATGATTAATCTCTGGAAGGTTAAATTGAAATGGTGCTTCCTGTGTTGCCTTAATATATGTAAATGATCTACAAAAACAGAAAAACACATTTGGTTAACTATCCTTTAACACAAATAGGAGAAATAATAAATTCATATGAAGAACACCTTTTCTTCAAATCAATGTATATTTTAAGCGTTTGAGACCTTCAGGGGTTCTGTTGTCATTTAAAGATAAAAATACTGCATACATGTCTAAAGACAGCCAAGTAAATACATGCAGAATCTTTTCAAACCATAGAAGAATTAAAATTTTGATTTAAATGTACAAAAGTTTTTTCAGAACAAAGATATATGCAGAAAAAATACACTTCATTTAATATTTCTTAAGTTGGGAGAGTATAATTGCAACTCAAGAAAATGCTTTAGCAAACAATAATAAATGAAGCTGAAAATGTAAGACCTATACATATTTTAAAATTCTGTTGTCAGAAATATAGGACTGAAATTATACATTTAAGCAAACAAAAAAATAATCTGCAATGTCATTTAGAAGCCACATACTTTTCAGAGCACAAAAAAGTATGCTAATAGGTTTCTGTCATATTTTGAATAAACGTGCAGAATTTATTAGCTCTTTTTTATGTTAGAAGATACCAGTTTGCTACTGAGTTAAAGTATGTAACTGCATTTTATGTTAGCCAATTAGATAATCTGAGGAGAAATAAATTTTGGAGACTTAAAAAAATATTTTTAGATAATACCTTATGATTTTAAAATTAAAACTGATATCAAGAAAACATAAGGTATTATATATTAAAAAGCAACAGTTTTGGACAAGATTAATGTAATAATCTCCCTGACTTTTTTCAAAGTTTATTACAAAATTTTTTTAATGTATGGAAAGCAGAGAACCCCCTACTAAATACTCACCTTCCCTCTTTCAACTTATGCATTTTGCTGACATATTTTACAAGAAATCCTCAGCCCCTAGTCTCTCCACTCCAACATCTTCTTGGTGTGTATCTCTTTTAAAAATGGATATTTTCTTAATGTAACTATAATGGCTCTGTCATGTCTAACAAAATTAACAGTAATCTCTTGATGTTAAGAAGTCATACGAATCCATATTCAACTTTCAATGATTTGTCTCAAAAATGTATTTTTTTCTAGTCCATTTGATGGAATCAAGGTACAGCAAGGGTCAGCTACATTTACAGCTCCTCCTTTCCCCATTTGCTGTCATGCCTCTGTCTTGTTGAAGAAATTGCTCCGACTTCTTAAAAGGAACTTGGGAAGTCCCTACTGAAGAAAGGGCAATATTTGGCTGATAAACTGAGACTGTCAAAGTTTTCCAATTACTCTTTGATTGTAAAGGGGTAAAGGGGGAAACCCTGAGATACTTCTGCTATATTTAATGATCTGAATAATTTCCAAGAAGGCCTTAAACAATTCTTTACCCTTCATACTAAAGAGTTTAAAACTGTAATAATCATTATAAAATTTGTTTTATAATATTACTTTTATATATTGGCAGTTTAAAAATAGCTTTTATTTAAGTGTTAAGATATGCATGCATAAACTAAATGATATCAAATAAGCAAACAGATGTTTAAGAATCCCAAGTTTATAAGTGCTTTTCTTAGAATGTATATAGAAGTAATCAAGAATTATATCTTAATTAATCTGGGAAAGAAATACAAAGCTGGCATGTCTCTTAACTTTTGGTTTTATCTTTTTTTTTTTTAGGATCATTTAACCAACATAGGCAAGTTTTCATTAAATTTAATTTGTGTGGAACTTAAAGGCAAACAAATTGATGGCTCTTTTAAACCTCATGTTGCGTTGTTTAAGAAGAGATGTATAGAAACTTTAGAGGATTAGAAAATGACACTTTAACACATCTCCATGGCATTCCTGTTTAACAAAAATGTAAATTAACATATAGAAGGTTGGCTTAGCCTTCCTTGCAACAGCTCTAGCTAATAAAACTTTAAGATCAGTGATGTACAGCTTTTGAAACTCCAAAATATGAATGGCTCTAAATGGAACCATATGAAGTCAATGACAGTAAAGTGATCATAGATAAAATTACCAAACTCAAATGAAATAAATTCCAAATGAAAAGGATGAAGGGCAATTAAGTACCTATTTTGACAATGCGAAGTGGTCAAGTTTTTAAAAGTATGACATAGGAACCTTAACCTATCTATATATGAGTGATAAATGAGGCATTTTGTGTCATTACATTCCCATAAATCACTTCCTTTAACTGCTGACGGCTTTTATCAGATCTAACCTTTTCAAGCTTCTATTAGAGTGCTAACATTTTCAACTTTGACACGTGCAGTTTACAAATTCTGCAGCTGATTAACTCTGGACAGAAGCTCACTGGCATCATTGTCTTCAAGTTGGGTGAAAACCTTAGGGTCTCAAACACCCAAGACATCCATATTACAGTACAAAAATCTCAATTAATGTAAGGGGTTGGACTTTGGAGTTGTTAAGGATTGTTTTCTGTTGGGAAACAAATATGAATAAGACTTCATTTTCCATGAAACAGATGACCTAGTAAATGTTAAGAAATGAAAAAAAAAAAAAAAGAAAATGAAAAGGTAGAAAAAAAGAAAATTCCTAGTTGATAATAAATTTCTAATCAAATACATTTTTTTTGCCTTTATTTGGCAATCAAGAAGTATTTTCTTAAAACTTGCTAACCTTCAGCTTTGACACAATAAAACAAAGAAAATCTGAGACTAATGCATTCATGAGGTGAGGAATATGACCCCAAATAAAACACAATTTAAGTGGGGCTGTTTAATTGATAGGACCATTTTAAGGTGAATTTTATATGGAAAGAGACTGAATCAAACTAAAACATAGAGTTTAACTCTCCTGTAAATCTCAATATTCTAAGTTAGACCTTGTTCTGGGTAATCTAACCAGTCAATTCAGTTGAAAAAGAAAAAATGAAAAATTCTTAAAGTAGTTAAGGAGGACCTGCTTTTAAAACAGTTGTGTTGAAATTATGAAGTCTGAGCTTATAAAAGGTAATGCCATTTCTGCTGAAGTGATTCTTAATATACCAAATCTTCATAGAATGTTTTTTATACATAAATTAGAACTACTTATTATCAACATGAAACATTCTAAACATTTATCCTAATAAGAAACTTCAAAATAATCAAAATATTTGTCTACAGTAATGTAGAAATAAATAAAGCAGAAACATATAAGCTGGAATCTTTTACACTACAAATGAGAGATCAAGACTTCACAGTATTTTTAATTTCAACGGTCCTAATTTCTTAGTAGGAGAGTCAAACACCACAGTTGAACCTGAGAGTAAAAGGTTTTAAAGAGTAACACAACACTGTGTGGGTAGATATTATGTGTCTGCCAGTATATTTGCATAAAGAGCACATACATAAATATCTCTGAGTAGATATGAGTTTGGACAAAGATTATTTTTAAAAAAACTTATTTGGAAAATATCATTGACATTAATCTTGAAATAAAACTAATTTTTTTTAATAGTATCTTTGGCAATAACAGCCAGACAGAGCCAATCTTAATACTGACTGTTTGACCATTAGACGCCTGTCACTTCACAGTATTAGTTTTGATAAGAACTACCAGCTATCAAGTCTAAATAATAAAACCTAAAGAGATGGACTAATGGCTCTAAAGGCAAAATGTTCACAGAGACCTTCCTGCTGTAGATTGCTTCTTGTTGATAAATGACAAATCTTAGAAAAATAGTGGGGGAAGGACAACTTTTTCTAGCATCACAACCTACATAGTCTCTTAATGTCACCATCTAAGGCCTATCCATGACAAATTAAAAACTTCTTTATTTCACTAATAATGTGACTCATCACAGAAGCTGGGCAGTTACACTTTGACAATTCAGATGTAAATCCTGGGTTGCCTATGAGTATTCATGACAAAGGCATATTTATCATTTAAAACAAAAGGACGTGACTTCTTGGTGTTCATATCAAAGACCAGTGATGGATGAGGCCACGCTAATCAAAAGACAGACTAGAAAGAACACAGATGTTTGCTACTTTCATTACGAAGAAGAGTATTCCCTGCCCCTGAAACTTCCCTAATACCGGTCGTTTCCAATTGTTTTAAATGTACAATTGAAATACCTAAGAATTTAAAATTCCCAGTTATAGCTCTTACAAAAAACAAGCACTAGCTTTTATCCAATCTCAAATTATAAAAGCAAAATTCTTAAAACCAAGAAATATTCCTCAGATGAAACCCACTGAGAGATTTCCACAACTGGCTTTATCCTTCTCAATTTTTATTTTCAATGCAGAAAATGAAGAGAAAGAAAGTCTATCATCCCAAATTTTTATGAATAGCAAAACTGTGAGCTGAAATCAGTGTGGAGAACTATAAGAGAGCAAGGCTTAAGACATTTTCACCATACTCCTTTCTGACTGTTATGTTTTTAACTTTTGTTCCAAATGCTTTTCAGGTTGAAAAGCATTTAAAAATAGCTGTTGTCCAGATTGTAAGGGTTTATTTAAAACCTTAAATACAATCAATTCTGGTGATTCTAGCATTCATCACCATTTTGGATAAGAGAGCCCCAAAATAAGTACGGCATTAAAAAACAAAGATATTTAGAGCTGGGGCTATTGATAGCACTTCCTCCCATTCCACTGATGAAGAGCTATCATCAGGTCTGGCTAATAGAAATCCAATTTACAAGGCTCTGTTCATTTGAGTGCCTTTTAAGATGCACAGGATTAGTAACCCTTCAGACCTGCAACAAATGCCTGCTCTGTCAGGGCAGAACTATTTTAATGTTGGTTACTGGGAAGTCATCACCGGGAAGGTCACCTTGAAGAAGTGCAGGTGGTGGTTGGGGAGGAAGCCTACTCTGCAAGAGATCTGTTTTCTGCCAATTTTCCTCGCTGTTTTTCAATCCCAGTGAAGCACACTTGTTGATAAACTTTTAATAGTCAGCATGGTGTATGACCAAAGAAAACACAACATAAAATTATATGGGGGAAAAGAACTACCTATGCATGCAAAGTATACTGGGGTAGCTTGGGTCATTAGGTGAAATGTTAGGCAGGCAGCTGATATGTAAGTTTCCCTTTTTGGTAGGATCACCCTCCTCCCCAGTTGACGAAAACATTGAAATCATACGGTCTCTCTTTGCACCCACATCCTTTCTGCTTCTTGTAAGGAAAATTTGTGTGTGTGTGTGCTCAGTCGAGTCGAACTCTTCAGACCCAATGGACTGTAGCCAGCCAAGCTCCTCTGTCCATGGGATTATCCTGGCAAGAATACTGGAGTGGGTTGCCATTTCCTTCTCCAGGGGATCTTCCCAACCCAGAGGCTGAGCCTGTATCCTCTGCGGCTCCTGCACTGGCAGGTAGATTCTTTACCACTGAGCTACCTGGGAAGGCAGTATGGAAAATTTGTGTTACTAGTGTTAAGTATGTCACTAGTGTTAGATCAGCAAGGGCATGCTATTTTACACTGCTGGGTTGCATCTGTATGTTATCAGCATTTACCTTTCATTAGCTACAGTAACTAACTGCTCTATGCCCTGCTTACAATGGGCATGTCCTCCTTTTTAAGTATGTATCTGCTTCTCACAAAAGAAATTAAGAGTTGGAAGTTTTCAGAGGGCTTAACATTCAATGTATTAAGAGGTATTTATAGAATAACAAAAATCTTTCACCTTTTGGCCCTTTTTATGAAAAATTTACTGGATGCCTAATATATTTAATATTCAGTAGCATGTGAGAATAATTTTTATGCAACTCTGATAGTTAGAAAGATAGATAACTCAATTATTAGATCATCTATCAAAATATTCAGATGTATAAGAGGCTACTAAAAAGATTGATGACTGAGAAAGTCCACTGATTCTCTAGCCATCATATTCATGCATTTGGCCAGACAACATTTTTCGCTGCCTTCACAAGCAAGCTTCATTACCCATCACTCCACTGAAAAGAGTTTATTATGAGGCTGCCATCTTGGCAAGACTATTATTTAGATGATAAATGCTGAGGGGAGAAAAAAGTGTGTCTACTTTTTTTTTTTTTTAAGGAAAAAAGATGAGCTTTTCTGACAACTAAAACAAACAGCATCTACATTTCTAATTAACTTAAATTTGGCAGATACAAATATAGGTCAGTTAAAGCTATGATGTTATCTTCTGTCTGGATTTTACCCTTAATTTGTAAAATGTAAATTAACTAATTAGAAGAAAAACAGCATGATTAGTGACAAATGCTTCAGCTGGGTCTTTGCTTCCTGACATTTATGATCAACTATAATGAATTATTGCTTTTTAAAGTAATTGATAGAATATATTTTTTCTCACCAAAATGAAAGAAATTTTACTAAGAGTTTATAAAAGAATTCCAGGAACTTGGCAAAACAATAGAAGTTCAGGGTGTACTTTCTGAGGAAAACATGTTTGTAAAGTGGTACAATATTAGAAATAATCGGGTTAATTTATGCCTGGGTACCTAGGGGTAAATTTAAAGATGTGTGTAGACATTAAGTCACTAATACATCTAGTAAAAAGATTGTCGGGACTTAACCCTTTCCCTGTCATTTCAAATAGATTTGCTGTGTATTCAAAGCAATTTGTGAGAACAGTGTGTGTTCATGTGCACACGTGCATGCACATATGTGCATGTACCCACATGTTGGGTGTGGGGGTTATAAGGTTTCATGCAGAATGGCTAGAAAACAGAAAAGATTTTCACCACTTGAGTTTCAGCAGGAAAATCTGTCATTGTGAAGTAAAATTAACCTAAGTAACATTTAAGCAAAAAGAGGTTTTTTCAACTATTCTTACGTAGACAGAGACTACACTGAGAAGTACATCTGCAAGGGCAGATATATGTGTCAATGCAAAATTACGTAAAATCCTGAAAGGTAAGGTCTGGGATGGTGGCCACACTTTGGCACAGTGGAGCCTGTGTGACCAGACCCTGGGCAGGCAGACCAGGATCAGGGCTGGCAGCTCTCAGAACACACAAACTTATTAGAGGTCTAACCTGAACGAGGAAGGTGGAGTTGAAGCCTGGTGGTAATCTACGTGGGAGCTGAAAGTGCTCTGTCGGGACTGGGGTTTGGTTTCCAGTGACACGACAACTTTTGAAAGCACGGAGAAAACAGAAAGGGAAACAGATCCAACAAAGATGCATGAGGCTCAGGGTGCTAACTGGAGACTTCAAAGATCATGTAAGATAGGTAATAGTTTGCAACAATTTAGTACTTCAAAATTTCCATCTTAATTTTAGATATGCCACTAAAATATTTAACTTGGATGGAAGTATTTTAATTTGGCAGACAATTATCACATTTGGAAACAATATCACTGAAATACTTGAATTCTCTTTTCCAATATTATGACAAATACATAAAACTTTTCACATTTTGCGAAGTGCATTCTAAATGCTTGGAGAATATTATTCCACTTTATATTTACTAGTTGTGGAGACAGCAAGAAAATCTTGCTGAATAGCTGCTCCTGATTAAGAGGTACTTTAGCCTACTACTTTTATATTTCATTAATGGTATAAATTCATTACGGTAAATATTTTTTATTTCCATCCTCACATCACCATGATACTGCACTAAGAGATAAAATGGGTAACTAGCCAAAGCTCCTTTTCACAGTATATAATCCTAACAGAATACATTTACATATGACAGAAAATTCTTTTGACAGCTCTCTGGTTTTAACCTAACTCTTCAACCTCTTAACATATGACGTACTTCTGAGGTAACCACTTCGAAAGCTACTTAAGATTTACCTGTGTGTACATGAAAACATTTGCACTTTAGAGGTAATCTTCAAACATGTGAACTCTAATAAACTGGTTTCTATCACAACGATGAAGACTGCAAAATATATTACAGCTCAGAGACCTCTTCATTTGTTTAGTTTCGGTCTCTCAAGCATTAATAATTTCCATTCACATTTATCATTTTGAAAAACAAATTCATTTGAATTAATAGCATGAATAGGTCCAAGTAAAGTTTTCAGCTTGATGGTAACTGGAAAAAACAAAGCTCAAGACATTTAAAAAGCAATCACTTATCTTCATTTAAAATTTGTTATATTTCTGCAGGGAAGGCAGCATTTCATATTTGAAGAATAAGTTTATCTATGGAGGGGGAGAAAGGTGAAGAAAGGAATGCAATGAGTGTCAGGTACTCTGTCCAGACCTGAGTCCTCCAGTATTGCAGGAAGGTTGGATCCTTGCAGCATTGTATTGATGTGTCAAAATATGTCAACAAACCATCACACCCCAGGAAGAAGAATGACCTTTCAGTTCTTCACGTTTGGGCTGCCTGTGGAGCTCTGGACGCAGGGTATGCATGAATGGTTTTCCTAGCTGCTTGACAAATGCAACTCCCAAGGTTTCTTTCAAGCATGATTGTTAAAAGTCCTAGCTTCTTACAGTTTGGTACAACTTTCTCAACCCATATAACTCTTGACAGAAACTGATGTTAACTATCAATACTGCAAATAATCAGATTCAATGCAACTAGACAAATTACTTTAGAAATGTTTCAATGTAACAGATGAATATTGAGAGTTATAAATTTAGAAAAAAATTTATTCACTATAAAAATAATACTTAATCAATTGTCTAAGCTTTATTACGAAAAGTGAAAGTGTTAGTCACTCAGGAGTGTATGACTCTCTGCGACCCCATGGAGCCCACCAGGCTCCTCTCTCCACAGAATTCTTCATGGAAGAATACTAGAGTGGGTTGCCATTTCCTTCTCCAGGGAATCTTCATGACCCCATCCCACAAACCAGTTGCCTTTGGAAACTTCTAAGTATCACAACTGCAGTAATCACTAACCTAAGTTATTTTCTATTCTCAGTTCCTTAAGAGCATCATTGTTCTCCCCAATACCAAAACCTCAAAGTTATCACTGTTTCATACTGCCCAAAACAACATCATTTAATCAGCTTGTCAAATTCTTTCTTATCTCTGTAAGTCTATATAGTCTCTTTCCATTTCCACCACCACCATTAGAGTTCAGGAATTAATGAGTTATTCCAACACAAATGACTAGAATAGCAATTGTGTTCCAGTTTCCAACTTCTTCTGTCTACCCAGATCATTGCTATGACAATATCTATCCTGAAGTTCAAGCCTGACGATGCCACTCGTCTATTCAAAAATGTCCCCTGGTTTTCCAGGTACGTTACTTTGACCTGAGCACTTAACCTCTCTATGCCTCAATTTTCTCACATGAAATGAACATTAAAAACCCAGTATTGATCTCATAGGACTCTTATATGGATCAAAAAGGATAGTACATACAAGTGCTTAAACCAGACCCTAGAATATAGTTAGTGCTCAATGTTAGCTACTTTTGTGATTTATGTACATGTTGTTTCCCTACTTCTTCTTGTTGTTCAGTTGCTAAGTTGTGTCCAACTCTTTGTGACCCCATGAACTGCAGCAATCCAGGCTTCCCTGTCCTTCACCATCTCCTGGAGCTTGCTCAAACTCATATCCATTGAGTTGGTGATGTAATCCAACCATCTCATCCTCTGTCACCTGCTTCTCCTCCTGCCCTCTTTCCCAGCATCAGGGTCTTTTCCAGTGAGTCAGCTCTTCCCATCAGATGACCAAAGTATTGGAGCTTTGTATTTCAGCATCAGTCTTTCCAGTGAATATTCAGGGTTGATTTCCCTTAGGATGGACTGGTTTGATCTCCTTGCTGTCCAAGGGACTCTCAAGAGTCTTCTCCAGCACCACAATTCGAAAGCACCAATTCTTTGGCTCTCAGCTTTCTTTATGGTTCAATCCTCACATCTGTCTATGACTACTGGATTGAATTAAATTCCTTGAAAGCAAAGTTAGGTGTTGCTCATCTTTGTACCCTCTGAAATATATAATATACAAATATATATATAAATATATAATATACTGCCTCTATATAGAAGGAGCTCAGTATCTGTGCTACTCAGTATCTACTATCTGTGTTACTACCTAGGGACCTAGCATGTGTCGAATCAGAAACACGTAGTGTAAAAACATGTATTTCATATTAAATAATGAAAACCAATTGGGGCTGATCAAGTATTTCACTCTAGTGTTGAGCTCAATATGATTTCATACACCTGACCTGTACACACAACCAATGACTTCATTTTCACCACTTCCATAATCAATATACAGTGCTCTGAAAGTATTCCAGCCAAAGCTATCAAGGACAACTGTGACAGGCTTATATTTACAAAATTAGATGATCTTTGAATTAAAAAATCCTCTGTTCTAAGTAAAAGAATTTTGTATGAATTTTGAATTTATGATCACTTGAAATGCACTATTGGCAATGCTGTTAAGACTGAATTTAAAATGGAGAGGTGGTGATGATAGCAAAGTTGCCAGATACAGAAGTGAAGGAAATGAAAAAAAGGAAAACAGAAGGAGAAGCAGGAAGAGGTTAATAAGATACCTTGTTGGTAGAATTTTTATGAGAAAATAAGGGTGAACAAAATACTGTGGTGTTGGAGAAGACTCTTGAGAGGCCCTTGGACTGCAAGGAGATCCAACCAGTCCATCCTAAAGGAGATCAGTCCTGGGTGTTCACTGGAAGCATTGATGTTGCAGCTGAAACTCCAATACTTTGGCCAACTGATGCTAAAAGCTGACTCATTGGAAAAGACCCTGATGCTGGGAAAGATTGAAGGCAGGAGGAGAAGGGGCCGACCGAGGATGAGATGGTTGGAAGGCATCACCAACTCAATGGACATGGGTTTGGGTGGACTCCAGGAGTTGGTGAAGACAGGGAGGCCTGTCGCGCTGCGGTTCATGGGGTTGCAAAGAGTCAGACATGACTGAGCAACCAAACTGAACTGAACTGAACTGAAAATACAGGAATCATCTCAATGTAAGTGATTCAGTAAGAGAAGGGAGTAAACTCAATAAAGTAGAATTCACACAAATCATAAAAGTATACTAAGAATGTAAAGGAGAGGACAAGAAAAAGAAAAAAAAAGAAAGAATAAAGTGACATGTTAATAGATAACAGAATTCATACAGAAGACTTAATTTCCATATAAGAATATGACTTTCATATTCATATAAGAATATGGCTTCCAGGGTCAATTAGAAATTGGAGGGAAAGGATGCTTCCCATGGCCATTACGTATGCATATATATTTCTGTATTATGAGAAGAAGAGTATGAGTTTCCATACTGCACCCATGTGAGAAGAGAATGAGCAACAGCAATGCAGCCTCATCACCTGTACAGTTCACCCATCCCAGGAGCTGGATGACAGAAGATGGTCAAAATGGAAAAACGCTGTTTCTTACATAGAGAGGGAGAGAAAAGAAAGAGGACAGGCATAACTTCTGTGAACAGGGCTCTATCTCATCAAAAGATGGCTAGCTCTATTTCAGTCAAAGAGGCAGCAGATGCCCTTAGTGGGTGCTATCAAAAGATGACCAAAGAAAGCTGCTTTCTAACAACCACAAACTTATTATCCAATCTTTGGCCTTAATGACACAAAAAGAACCTTCCCTTTTGTTGGGCAAAAAGTAGTGACTGAAAATTCCATTCCAACTCTCAGAAGGCTAGGCGAAAGACAGAGAAATACAGATGACTGTTTGAGAAGCAGATACCAAAAGAAAGAAATTTGAAGGTTTCCACAGCACTCTCTCAAAAATCCTTCTATTCATGTTGTTGTTTTAATTGCTAAGTAGGGTCTGACTCTTCTGTGAAAAGAGTCATGGACTGTAGCCCACCAGGCTCCTTCTGTCCATGGGGTTTCCCAGGCAAGAATCTTGGGGTGGGTCGCAATTTCCTTCTGTAGGGGATCTTCCTGACCCAGAGAATCAAACCCACATCTCCTGCAGGTGGTTTCTTTACCACTGAGCCACCAGGGAAGCCCATTCTATTCACAGTCAGTGCTTAAGAAGATTTGCTTAGGATGAGAATGAAGTCTAGGATAGCATCAGTAAGATTACAAGGTTAATGTTAAACAAGACAAACTGGCTTACACTGTGTTAAATTCTGTTAAAAATCATACTTGAGAAGATATGTACTTGGAGCCAAGATGAGGTAACAGGGACTACATTTATCTTCCTGATGGAAATACCTAAAAAACAAACAAACAAAATAGCTAACAACAGGCATCAAGCAGTGAGGGATAGTCACCTCTGAATGATGGGCAAGAAAAGAGGCAAGCACTTTGATTTCCCAACATGCTGCCTGGAGAAAGTTTGCATGCTACAGTGTTGGGAGGAAGAACCTCGGTGAAGTCCAGAGGTCTCGCTCAGAGGTGAGAAGAAGAAACTGGGAAAATGGCAAGACCAGGCAGTTAAAGTTTGTCATAAAAGAAGTATCAATAATTGTAAAAGGATTCAAGTTTGTTTCTGATTTTAATGATGTGAAATTAATAGCCAGTAACAGAAAGACATGTGAACAAGTTCCAAATATTTGGAAACAAAACAGCATTCTTCTAAATAGCCTGTGAGACAAAGAAGAAATAAAAATAAAGTATTTGGAAAACAAATGGAGAAAGAAAAAAAAAAAGAAAATATTTGGAACCAAATGAAAATAAAAATACAACATATAACATTTTCCACAATACAGCTAAAGCAGTACTTTGAAGCAGTTTTAGCACTAAATTGCCTTTACTGGTAAAAAAGAATGATTTCAAATCAATAACCTTAGGCTCCATCTTAGAAAACTAGGAACAAAAAAGACCAAATGAAACTGAAGCTAAAATAGGGAACAGTAATAATCAGATTAAAAATCAAAGAAAAAGACAAAAGAAAAACAACAGGAAAAAGTCAATAAAACAAAATATTCATTTTTTCAGAAGGCCAGTAAAATTGATAAAGCTCTAGACAGAGCAATCTGGAAAAGTAGACAAAATTATCAACATCAGGAAGAATAAAGTGATACACTACAGATTCTACAGATATTAAAAGAATATGGGAGCATTCTCAACAAGTTTATACTAATATACTCTACAACTTAAATAAAATGAATAAACTCTTTAAAAGGCACAAAGTATCAAAGTTCACTTAAGAAAAAAATAGATAACCTGAATCCCTATATCTATCAATCAATTTTAATCAGTTTAAAATCTTCCCACAAAAAACTATCCCCAGATCATTTGACTGGGAGTAGTCATGTATGGATATGAGAGTTGGAGTATAAAGAAAGCTGAGTGTTGAAGAACTGATGCTTTTGAACTGTGGTGTTGGAGAAGACTCGAGAGTCCCTTGGACTGCAAGTAGATCCAGCCAGTCCATCCTAAAGGAAATCAGTCCTGAATATTCTTTGGAAGGACTGATGCTGAAGGTGAAACTCCAATACATTGGCCACCTGATGCAAAGAACTGACTCATTTGAAAAGACCCTGATGTTGGGAAAGATAGAAGGTGGGAGGAGAAGGGAACAACCGAGGATGAGATGGTTGGATGGCATCACTGACTCGATGGACATGAGTCTGAGTAAACTCAAGGAGTTGGTGACAGACAGGGAGGTGTGGTGCAGTCCACAGAGTCACAGAGTGGGACATGACTGAGGGACTGAACTGAACCCAATAATTAATGAAGAAATAAAAATTCTACACAAACTTTTCCAGAAAACCAAGAAAGGACTACTTCCCAACTCATACTATAAGGCAACCATAGTGCCAAAACCAGGCAAAGAGTTTAGAAGAAAAAGTAAATCACAGACAAATCTCTCTCATGAAAGCAGATATAAAATTTCTTAATGAATTTTTAGCAAATCAAATATCGCCAGTTTATCATCAGTTCAGTTGCTCAGTAGCATCTGACTCTTTGCGACCCCATGGACTGCAGCACGCCAGGCCTTCCTGTCCATTACCAACTCCTGGAGTTTTCTCAAACTCACGTCCATTGAGTCGGTGAGGCCATCCAACCATCTCATCCTCTGTCGTCCCCTTCTCCTCCTGCCTTCAATCTTTCCCAGCATCAGGGTCTTTTCAAATGAGTCAGTTCTTTGCATCAGGTAGCCAAAGTATTAGAGTTTCAGCTTCAGCAAGTCCTTCCAATGAATATTCAGGACTGATTTCCTTTAGGGTGGACTGGTTGGATGTCCTTGCAGTCCAAGGGACTCTCAAGAGTTTTCTCCAACATCACAGTTCAAAAGCATCAATTCTTCAGTACTCAGCTTTCTTTATAGTCCAACTCTCACATCCAAATCAAATAAAACAAACTAAAAAATGATTTTGCTTCACTGACCAAGTGGGGTTTATACCAGGAATGCAAGGTTGGTATAACATTCAAGAATCACTGTAATTTATCATATTAATCAATTAACTAAAAAATACACATATGATCATCCTCACAGATGCAGACAAGCATTTTGACAAGATTCAACGTCCATTATAATAAAAACTCTAAGCAAATGAGGAACAGAAGGGTTTCCTCAACCTCAAAAGGCAGCCTCAAAAAATCTATACCTAATATTATCCTTCATGGTAAAAGATTGATGCCTTTCCTCCAAGACCTGGAGTACTAGTCACCATTGTATAGGCGAGTCTAAGCAGCGCAGTTTAAAAAAGAAAAGAAAAAGTCATCCAATTGAAAAAGGAAGCAAAATGTCTTTATTTATAAACAACATTGTTTTCTATATAGAAAATCCTAGAACATCCACCAAATAAATATAATGAGTTTTTCCCAATTGCATGATGTAAGATCAATACATCAAATCATCTGTATTACTCTACAGTAACATGAAATATTGGAAATGGAAACAACAACAAAAACAAAATCACTTCCTATAGAGTCAAGAAATATAAAACATACAGGCTCCCAAGTTGACCTATAAACTCTATTGATGGCAATCACAATTTCAGCAAAAAATTTTAAAGAATTTATAAGCTGATGCCAAAATTCAAATGCCAATGCAAAGGACCAAAAATGGACAAAACAAACACTTGCTCCTTGGAAGAAAAGCTATGACCAAACTAGACAGCATATTAAAAAGCAGAGACATTACTTTACCAACAAAGTTCCGTCTAGTCAAAGCTACGGTTTTTTCCAGTAATCATGTATGGATGTGAGAGTGGACTATAAAAAAAGCTGAGCACTGAAGAATTGATGCTTTTGAACTGTGGTGTTGGAGAAGACTCTTGAGAGTCCTTTGGACTGCAAGGAGATCTAACCAGTCCTTCCTAAAGGAAATCAGTCCTGAATATTCACTGGAAGAACTGATACTGAAGCTGAAGCTCCAATACTCTGGCCTCCTGATGCGAAGAACTGAGTCATTGGAAATGACCCTGACTCTGGGAAAGACTGAAGGCGGGAGAAGGGGATGACAGAGGATGAGATGGTTGGATGGCATCACTGATGCATTGGACATGAGTTTAAGTAGGTTCTAGGAGTTGGTAATGGACAGGGAAGCCTGGCATGCTGTAGTCCATGGGGTCACAAAGATTTGGACAAGAGTGAGCGACTGAAGTGAACTGAACTTTAAAAAGAAAAATGGAGCTGGGGGACTAACACTATCTGTTTTCAAAATTATTTTACAGTAATCAATACAATGTAGAATTAGTATAAAGACAGACAAACTGGCTATCAGAAGAAGATACAGAACTCAGAAAAAGGTCCACACATACATGATTAATTGGTTTTTGACATATGTGTAAAGGCTATTCAGTAAAGAAAGGACAGGGTTTTCAACAAATTGTTCTAGCACAATTGGATATCCAAGTCCAAGAAAATAAAGTTTAAGTCATCTATCACGCCATATATAAAAATTAACTGCAAATGGATGCTAGACATAAATGTAATTTAAAATTATAAATCTTTTAAAAGAAAATAGGGGATAAATCTTGATTTCTTTATAGATCTTTGTGAGTTCAGAAGGAGACCTGAGTGGAGGCTGGGTGCCTACTAACAAGTGCCTGTGAAGTCTTGGCTGATCTGAACCAGTATTCCTCAATAAAGTTGTTTTTCTCATCAAGACTCTGTTCAGAAGCACCTAGCCTAGCAACTGTCTGGCAAATCAAGGAAAGAAGTGGACTTCTTTGCTCAAGAAGGGTCAGGTAAAGAAGTGGACTTCAATGCACAACACAGATCAACAGCATCACCTTAAGTTTTCAAGAAAAAAAAGACTCCCAAAGTCCAGGCTCCACCTCATACCAATTAAATCAGTTCTCCAGGGACAAAGCCCAGGTCAATACATAAAATATTCCAACTGTATGATTTTAATACATGCCAAGGTTTGAGAATCACTGCCCTAGACCTTAAGCCATTTTAGCATCAATTTCAACCCGATCACCATTATTCTAAAATTACTTTCAAAAATGAACTCTGAAAACAAAACAAAAACAAAAACACTTGGTATTCTTGGACTCCTGACTCACTTCCTTTATTCTTCTCTCACTCTCTCTGGACAAACATAATGGTTGTATTCTCTTTCTTAGAATGGACACCCAATCATTTGCTCGCAGGTTTGATTTGTGGTTCAGTTCAGTCGCTCAGTTGTGTCCAACTCTTTCTGACTGAAAGGACTGTAGCATACCAGGCCTCACTGTCCATCACCAGCTCCCAGAGCTTGCTCAAACTCATGTCCATTGAGTTGGTGATGCCATCCAACCATCTCACCCTCTGTCATCCCCTTCTCCTCCTGCCTTCAATTTTCAATCTCAGCATCAGGGTCTTTTCCAGTGAGTCAACTCTTCGCACGAGGTGGCCAAAGTATTGGAGTTTCAGCCTCAGCATCAGTCCTTCCAATGAACACCTAGGACTGGTCTCCTTTAGGATGGACTGGTTAGATCTTCCTGCAGTCCAAGGGACTCTCAAGAGTCTTCTCCAACACCACAGTTCAAAAGCATCAATTCTTCGGCGCTCAGCTTTCTTTATAGTCCAACTCTCACATCCATACATGACTACTGGAAAAAACCGTACCTTTGAGTAGATGGACCTTTGTGGACAAAGTAATGTCTCTGCTTTTTAATATGCTGTCTAGGTTGGTCATAGCTTTTCTTCAAAGGAGCAAGCGCCTTTTAATTTCAAGGCTGTAGGCACCATCTGCAGTGATTTTGGAACCCAGAAAAATAGTCTCTCACTGTTTTCATTGTTTCCTCATCTATTTGCCATGAAGTGATGGGACTGGATGCCATGATCTTAGTTTTCTGAATGCTGAGTTTTAGGCCAGCTTTTCATTCTCCTCTTTCACTTTCAACAGGAGGCTCTGTAGTTCTTCTTCACTTTCTGCCATAAGGATGGTGTCATCTGTATATCTGAGGTTATTGATATTTCTTCTGGCAATCTTGATTCCAGCTTGTGTTTCATCCAGCCCAGCATTTCTCATGATGTACTCTGCATATAAGTTAAATAAGCAGGGTAACAATATACAGCCTTAATGTACTCCTTTCCCAATTTGGAACCAGTCCATTGTTGCATGTCTGGTTCTAATGGCTGCTTCTTGACCTGCACACAGATTTCTCAGGAGGCAGGTAAGGTGAGCTGGTATTCCCATCTGTTTAAGAATTTTCAAGTTTGCTGTAATCTACAGTCAAAAACTTTAGTGTAATCAACAAAGGAGAAGTAGATGTTTTTCTGGAACTCTCTTGCTTTTTCCATGATCCAGTGGATGTTGACAATTTGATCTCTGGTTCTTCTGCCTTTTCTAAATCCAGCTTAAACATCTAGAAGTTCACGGTTCACGTATTGTTGAAGACTGGCTTGGAGAATTCTGAGCATTACTTTGCTAGCCTGTGAGATGAATGCAATTGTGCAGTAGTTTGAGTATTCTTTGGCATTGTCCTTCTTTGGGATTGGAATGAAAGCTGACCTTTTCCATTCCTGTGGCCATTGCTGAGTTTTCCAAACTTGCTGGCATATTGAGTTCGGCACTTTTATAGCATCATCTTTAAGGACTTCAAAAAGCTCAGCTGGAATTCCATCACCTCCACTAACTTTGTTCGTAGTGATGCTTCCTAAGGCCCACTAGACTTCGCATTCCAGGATGTCTGGCTCTAAAGTGAGTGATCACACCATCGTGCTTATCTGGTCATGAAGATCATTTTGCTGGCATTGAAGATTGAAGGCAGGAGGAGGAGGGGATGACAGAGGGTGAGATGGTTGGATGATATCATTGACTCGATAGACATGAGTTTGAGCAAGCTCTGAGAGCTGGTGATGGACAAGGAGGCCTGGTGTGCTGCAGTCCTTTCAGTCACAAAGAGTCGGACATGACTGAGTGACTGAACTGAACCACAAATCAAACCTTTTCTTAATATCTTCTGCTTCTGTTCTGTTAGGTCCATACTTTTCTGTCCTTTAT
Organism: Ovis canadensis; assembly: GCF_042477335.2. Lineage (NCBI taxonomy): Eukaryota > Metazoa > Chordata > Mammalia > Artiodactyla > Bovidae > Ovis > Ovis canadensis. The sequence continues at coordinate 42,825,202 of NC_091251.1, read as the reverse complement.
TGTGCCCATCTTTGCATGAAACATTCCCCTTGGTATCTCTGATTTTCTTGAAGAGATCTCTAGTCTTTCCCATTCTATTGTTTTCCTCTATTACTTTGCACTGATCATTGAGGAAGGCTTTCATATCTCTCCTTGCTATTCTTTGGAATTCTGCATTCAGATGGGGATATCCTTCCTTTTCTTCTTTGCCTTTAGCTTCTCTTCTTTTGTCAGTTATCTGTAAGACCTCCTCAGACAACCATTTTGCCTTTTTGCATTTCCTTTTCTTGGGGATGGTCTTGATCACTGTCTCCTGTACAATGTCATGAATCTCTATCCATAGTTCTTCAGGTACTGTCTATCAGATTGAATCCCTTGAATCCGTTTGTCACTTTCACTCTATAATTGTAAAGGATTTGATTTGGGTCATACCTCTTGAATAGTCTAGTGGTTTTCCCTACTTTCTTCAATTTAAGTCTGAATTTGGCAATAAGGAGTTCATGATTTGAGCCATAGTTAGCTCCTGGTCTTGTTTTTGCTGACTGTATGCTGCTGCTGCTGCTAAGTTGCTTCAGTCATGTCTGACTCTGTGCGACCTCATGGACTTCAGCCTACCAGCCTCCTCCATCCATGGGATTTTCCAAGCAAGAGTTCTGGAGTGGGGTGCCATCGTCTTCTCCTTGCTGACAGTATAGAGCTTCTCCATCTTTGGCTGCAAAGAATTTAATAAATTTGATTTAGGTGTCAACCATCTGGTGATGTCCATGGGTAAAGTCATCTCTTGTGTTGTTGGTAGAGGGTGTTTGCTATGACCAGTGCTTTCTCTTGGCAAAACTCTGTTAGCCTTTGTCCTGCTTCATTTTGTACTCCATGGCCAAACTTGCCTGTTACTCCAGGTATCTCCTGATTTCCTACTTTTGGATTCCGGTCCCCTATGATGAAAAGAACATTTGTTTCGGGTGTTAGTTCTAGAAGGTCTTCATATAACTGTTCAACTTCAGCTTCTTCGGTATTAGTGGTTGGGGCATAGACTTGGATTACTGTGATACTGAATGGTTTGCCTTGGAAACGAACAGAGATCATTCTGTCATTTTTGAGATTTCACCCAAGTACTGCATACTGGACTCTTCTGTTGACGATGAGGGCTACTCCATTTCTTCTAAGGGGTTCTTGCCCACAGTAGTAGATATAATGGTCATCTGAGTTAAATTCACCCATTCCAGTCCATTTTAGTTCACTTATTCCTAAAATATTGATGTTCATTCTTGCCATCTCCTGTTTGACCCCTTCCAATTTGCCTTGATTCATGGACCTAACATTCCAGGTTCCTACGCATTATTGCATTTTACAGCATCGGACTTTACTTCCATCACCAATCACATCCACAACTGGACATTGTTTTTGCTTTGGCTCCATCTCTTCATTCTTTCTGGAGTTATTTCTCCACTGATCTCCAGTAGCATATTGGGCATCTACTTGACCTGGGGAGTTCATCTTTCAGTGTGATATTTTTTTGCCTTTTCATATTGTTCATGGGGTTCTCAAGGCAAGAATACTGAAGTGGTTTTCCATTCTCTTCTCCAGCAGACCACGTTTTGTCAGAACTCTCCAGCATGACCCGACCATCTTGGGTGACCCTACACAGCATGGCTCTTAGTTTCATTGAGTTAGACAAGACTGTGGTCCATGTGATCAGTTCGGTTAGTCTTCTGAGATTGTGGTTTTCATTGTCTGCCTTCTGATGAATGAGGATAAGAGGCTTATGGAAGTTTCCTGAAGGGAGAGACTAAACTGGGTCTTGTTCTGATGGGCGGAGCCACACTCAGAAATCTTTAATCAAATTTTCTGTTGGAGGGCTGGGTTGTGTTCCCTCTCTGTTGTTTGGACTTCTGGACACTCACAGGCAAGTCTGGCTCAGTCTCCTACTCACCTCCAAAGTCAAATTCCCTGGGGGTTCTCAGTCCCTTTGTTGGATCCCCAGGTTGGGAAATCTGTTGCGTGTCCTAGAACTTTCTTCACAGTGCAAGAATCTCTTTGGTATAATTGTTCTGCAATTTGTGGGTTGTCTGCTCGGCGGCTCTGTGGAGGGGCTAATGGTGACCTCTTCAAAGAGGGCTTATGCCACAGGCTGGGTAACCCAGGTCTGCCGCAGCCAGAGCCCCTGTCCCTGCGGCAAGTCACTGCTGACCCATGCCTCCGCAGGAGAGACTCAAACACTCAAAGGCAAGTCTGGCTCCGTCTCTGTGGGGCCTCTGGGTCCTGGTGTGCACAAGGTTTTGCTTGAGCCTCCGAGCATTTCTAGGAGGTCTGGGGTTTGATTCTAAATGCGACTTTGTTCCTCCTACCGTCTTGTTGGGGCTTCTCCTTTGTCCTTGGACATGGGGTATCACTATTCTGACAAGATGGTGGAGTAGAAGAATGTGCGTTCATCTTCTCCTGAGAGAACTTTTGGTTTGTGGTAAACCTTTGGAAACATACGTGACTCATATTAACTCTATCATAATAGTTTAGCAAGGAGAGTCATCCTTTCCACAATTCTTAAGTCCCTGGATTTGGAAAACTGGTCAACAAATCAAAAAGAAAAAATCTTGCATATATCTGAAGACAATAATCAGACATCTTTCTGAGGAACTGTAATTCACTGATATTTCTTTATAAGTCTATTTTTTTCCCTTTAATTCTTTAACTCATACCAGTTTTCTCAACCACCATCTCTTTATTGCAAATATCACTTCAACAGCCTAAGACAACATTTCTATTGTTCATTCAGCTTTGTATTTAAAGTCAACACTGAAAACAATTAACAGTGGCAGAAAACATGAATTCCCTCATGGGGAAAGTTCTTGCTATTCACATTCCAAATGCAAGATACATTATGAAAACTCAAAGTACTATATACACAGAAGACACTTTCCTTCCCTAAAAAAAAAATATTTCAAGGTTACACCAGCTAATAACAATGTCAAATATTTGTTTGGAGCAAGGAGACATCAGTATCTCACAACCAGCTCCACTCCAAGAGATGGAAAAACAAATTATTATATTTTACCTTTAGAGAGGCCTTCTGCAGTACGTTTGCTAATTATTAGTCAATATGTCTCTAGCTGCTGAGGACGCTTGTTAGTATACGGCAGTGGTGCTTTCTGAGGCTACTGTAATTGAAGGTTTCCAAGAGCATCTATAACTGAGGCTCATTCTCCAACTTGAGACAGATGTGTTGTTAACAAGACTGAAATAACTGGAAATCTGTGATTTGGCTAATTGCAGGCTTCCTGGAAGTATCTTCATACAAAAAAAAAAAAATCTTTGGCCATCCTCTGAAAAATACCTTCCTTGAGTCTAACTGCTCGGCAGCCCCATTCTAAATGCCTCACCTCTCAAGTTAGCACAGACCAGAGAAAGCAATCAGTAGACCATTGAGTAGATAACCAATCTTTAAAAAAATACTTAGAGGTAAGAACTAAAGTCAAATCAATTCTTGTGGCAGAGGTATTAGCTTAGCATTGCCTCTAGGAGAGTAGACTTTCTGGAGCCAAAGGTTCAAAAATCCCACAGATGCAACTCAGCTCTTCATCTTTTCAGGGAGACATAAATATGATCAAGACTTTATTTCCTCTGGTGCTCATCTCCCCTCATATCCTAATACCAGCACAGAAATGACTTTGGAAAACAAATACACTTGCTTACTTTGATACTATCCTTTAGACCCAGTCAAGAGGGGTCCATAGCCTGAATCCAAACTTTAGAGGATTCTGCTCTGGCCTCCTCCGGTTGAACCCCAGCCCAGGGCTTCCCTGGTGGTTCAGACGGTAAAGAATCTGCCTGCAATATGAGAGACCCAATTTTGGGTTGGGAAGATCCCTGGAGAAGGGAATGGCTACCCACTGCAGCGTTCTTGCCTGGAGAATTCCTGGGACAGAGAAGCCTGGCAGGCTACAGTCCATGCAGTCACACAGAGCAGGACACAACTAAGGGACTAACACACACACACATAAGGGGTGAGGAGTCTGTGGAGCAAAGGGAACATCTTCACCTGATGTCTCTCCCCTCCAATACCTTTCTAGGCCATGCTCCTTGTTACCAGGGACCCCAGAACTTCCTGATTCAAGAGCTCTGAGATCACTCCTAGAGCCTGCCTTTTTGATAAGAGGGCAGACCACCAGAGTGTGCACCTCTGACCAGAGAGATGACCAAGAGCAGAAGTTTGTGAAAAGGTACATAGAACTTGGATGTGCAGGCTGGGGCGTGCTTGAAACCTTCCCAGGTGTAGGATGGAGCCTAAGTGTTAGTGGTAGCTCCTCAGTCATGTCCGACTCTTTGCAACCCTACGGACTTTAGCCCGCCAGGTTCCTCCATCTATGGAATTCTCCAGGCAAGAATACTGGACTGGGTAGCTGTTCCCTTCTCCAGGGGATCTTCCCGATCCAGGAATTGAACCCAGGTTTCCTGCACAGAACCCAGAATCTTTACCATCTAAGCCATCAGGGAAGTCCCAGGATGGAGCCAAAAGTGATAAGAAAAGGGAGATGGGCTATGCAGTGGGGCCACTTCTGTCTACATTGCCACCTGCAGCATGGATCTCCAAGGAGTCTAGGAATTCTTAATGCAAATCAGAATTTCCAGATCTTCATGCAGGATAAAATAGACTTTATTTACTCAGATATGCAGATGATACCACCCTTATGGCAGAAAGTGAAGAGGAACTAAAAAGCCTCTTGATGAAAGTGAAAGAGGAGAGTGAAAAAGTTGACTTAAAGCCCAACATTAAGAAAACTAAGATCATGCCATCTGGTCCCATCACTTCATGGCAAATAGATGGGGAAACAGGGGAAACAGTGTCAGACTTTATTTTTTTGGGCTCCCAAATCACTGCAGATGGTGACTGCAGCTATGAAATTAAAAGACGCTTACTCCTTGGAAGGAAAGTTATGACCAACCTAGATAGCATATTAAAAAGCAGAGATTACTTTGCCAACAAAGGTCCATCTAGTCAAGGCTATGGTTTTTCCAGTGGTCATGTATGGATGTGAGAGTTGGACTGTGAAGAAAGCTGAGTGCTGAAGAATTGATGCTTTTGAACTGTGGTGTTGGAAAAGACTCTTGAGAGTCCCTTGGACTGCAAGGAGATCCAACCACTCAATTCTGAAGGAGACCAGTCCTGGGATTTCTTTGGAAGGAATGATGCTAAAGCTGAAACTCCAGTACTTTGGCCACCTGATGGCAAAGAGTTGACTCATTGGAAAAGACTCTGATGCTGGGAGGGATTGGGGGCAGGAGGAGAAGGGGACGACAGAGGATGAGATGGCTGGATGGCATCACCGACTCGATGGAGTTTGAGTGAACTCCGGGAGTTGGTGATGGACAGGGAGGCCTGGCATGCTGCAATTCATGGGGTTGCAAAGAGTCGGACACGACTGAGTGACTGAACTGAACTTGAAACATAACCCTAAATATTTGGGGACATCGTACATAAGTCTCTATTCTTACTCTTGGATTTTTAAGGCATTTCATATCAAATCTCAAATGAGATACCTACCTTGCTGAAGTTTTATGAAAGCAAGTAATCAATCTAAGATTAAAAACATGTGCCTAAAAATCTTCATAGTATTTACCATGAAGTTATTGGTTATTTTCTATTTGAAAACTGTATGTAAGTAAACATGATATAGTTCATGGTAAACATCTGCAAAAGTCTATACATCTGGAAAGCCCATAAAAGTTTTCTAGAAAAATGAAGCATTTTTCTCACCATACTTAGAGTACCATTCTTTAAAAAAATTTTTGGCCCTGTTGTGTTTTTATTTTTTCTTTCTTGCTGTGCTGTGCAGCAAGAAAGATTTTAGTTTCCTGACCAGGGATCAAACCCATGCTCCCTGCAGTGGAGCCCCAAACACTGGATCATGAGGGAAGGCCTCCTTCTGAGTTTTAATGTCAGAATGACTAACACAATCCTTAGTGGTGGATTCAAAATGTTGTTGTCTGTTATGCATCACAAAATTCATTCATATACTCATTTGTTCAATAAATATCTATGACCACCTACTGGCAGCTATGTGCCAGGCATCCCACCGGCTTCTGGACATTTGACAATGGATAAAACAGATAAGACCGAACTCAATATATTAACTGGAGGAGAGTGGTAAGTAAACAAGCAATTACAATATTTGACAAATGCTATGAAATTATTAGGAAAAAACAGGAGGGGCACTGAACCCAATCTTGAACTACAAGAAGGTTTCCCAAAGAGATGTCAGTCAGGCTGAGTGCTGAAGTGAGCCAAGCAGGAGTTCATCTAGCAGCAAAGGAAATTAAAATATCTGCTGAGAAGATTTCTACATTCCATCAGACCATGATACTCAGGAAAAAGAGACAGAGGAGAGTACATCTGTTGATTGCCAAGCAGTGTGAAAGTGATTTGTATGTATTAAACAACTGATCTTCACAACAATATGTGAAGAAGGTATTGTTGACACCACTTTATTGAGGAAGAAAAACAAAGGCTCAGGGAGGTTAAGCAAGCTGTTTCCAGGAATGGATCCAGAGAGTGGCAAGGCCTGGCTTCAAATACAAGAACAGGATAGATTTCTCCCATTATATCAAGGATTGTTGAATTGGAAAATCATGTTCAAACAACATTTTGCCTTATTCTTTCCAGTCAGTAAGCTTAGATCTTCTTTGAGAGAAGTAGAGAGGTATTAGCTACCAAGTGCATTTAAAAAGATTCCACTGATGACAGTGTGTCAGAATGTGCCCAGGATGGCAGGGGACTGGGCCGAGCTTACAAATGAGATTTCTATGCTCCTGACTCGGTGCTGTTGGGCATTGTTTATGTGCTGTATGGCTGCATGTGGCTCTTCGTAATTTAGGTTCATCAGTGTTTTCATCCAAACTAACCCATTTTATCTTCAACCACGAAAGTGAGCCTAGGGTGTCTGCTTCTGCTTCTTTGAAAGGCCACAAGTTAGAACCCATGTATATTCTGGCCTCAGACTATAGAATTAGTTTTTTCGTTACCTGTCATCATCTCAAAATGAAAATGCACTTAGTAATGTAGGTCAAATTGTCAAAGAACCCACCTTTTGACTAGAAAAGTAGGATGAGAGGGCATTTTTTTTGCTGTCAGCTGCATAAATTTGTATATATATGTAGTCTGAAATATTCTGATATACATATATATATATACACACATATATATATATACACACACTGATATATGTAAATATACATGTATTTTCTATACAACTGTATACACAGCCCTATATAATTTGGGGCTCTATTATAGCCCAAATGCTGCTTCTCAAAGGCAGTCTTTAAACCCCACAGAAGTGGAGACTGTAGAGTTCTAAGGAGCTTGTTAATCAAGGTTCATACCTGGGATGAGGGCCTACTTGCCGGAAAGGCAGCTTAAATTCTATACTTAATCTGATTTTACAGAAGGTGCCTATTGCAAAATTTAAATTTGTTTGAAGTGAATTAAGACAGAAAAAATTCTTGAAGTTTTGATTATGAAAGAATGAGCCGCACACATGTAGTAATTAGAAATAGCAACACAAAAGGTAAACAAAGCTCTTTCAAACCAAGTAAATTTGTGTTTAAATGTTTCTACCTACAGTCTTATTCATTCCCTCAGATAAGGGTAAATTTTATGAAGAAAAGTAAAGCTGACTGAGGAGAGAAATGACTGAGGGTGACGCCATCTAGACTGGGTGGCTGGGGAAGGGCCCCTTGAGGAGGGGAAATTTGAGCAGACAGCTCAATGTCATCGTAAAGGGCAAGCTTCGTGGAGATCCAAGTGAAGACAGTTCCAAGCAGAAGGATTAGCCAGAGTGAGGGTCTTGAATTAGAAACAAGCAGTGTAGATTCAAGGAAGATGGAGAAAGCTGCCAAGGAAGTTTCAGAGACAGAGAGAACTCTAGGTGAAGGGAGAGCACAGGTGTGGCCGGGTCTGAGGTGAGAGGCAGGCCATACAGGGCTCTGAATGTCATGGTACAGAGTTTGGATTGTATTTTTTTAAAAAATTTTTTTATTGTAAATATTTGCTTTACAATATTGTATTGGTTTCTGCCATACACCAACATGAATCAGTCACAGGTGTACATGTGTCCCTCCCTCTTGAACCTCCCTCCCTTCTCCCACCCCATCTCCCTCCTCTAGGAAATCAATTGCATTTTAAATGTGGTGGGGAGCCACTGAAGAGTGCTAAGCAGGGAAGGGACACGATCTGATTTATATTTTCTGAGAGTCACTCTGCCTAGGGTATGAAACTCTGACTGCAGGAGCACAAGTGCTGATGTAAGAAGGCCAGTTTAGAAACTGCGGTAGAACAGTCCGAGAGAAGATGACGGACAGAGAAGCGACAGCAGGTGGGGTGGCGACGCACAGCGCAGTCTGAGCTGTGGTGAAGGCAGGGCTGAATGGACCTGCTGACGAACTGGTGAGATACGTGGGGCTTTGGGCTTGCGTATTGGGAGAGACTGCGATGCCACTCATTGAGCTTGAGAGGAAGTAAGAGGCCAATAACCTTGAGGAGAAAAGTCAAGAGTTTAATTTTGGATATGTAAAGTCTCAGATATCTGTTAGGTATCCAGGAGGTGATACTGAGCAGACAGCTAGCTAGACAAACAAATGTGTACTAGGGGGAAAATCTTAGGGCTGGGGATAAAAGTTAGAGATAGCAGCATGAGACGGAATAGGAAGCCACAGTCTCTGGTGAGGTCTCCAGGGAACACCCAGGAAATATGTACACAGGAGAGGGAGGAGGGTGAGCACTGAGTTCCAGGGCCTTCAAGCCTAGTGCTGGGAAGATGGGGAAGAACTGGAAAAGGAGAAAGAATACACAGATGGAATGTCAGGGAAAAAAATCTCAGAAGACTGTCTCTTGGAAGCCAAAAACAAGCAAGCAAAAGCTTTAATAAAGAGGGAGGGTGTGGTCAACTTTGTCAGGAGTTGCTTATAGGGTAAGAATATCAATTTACATAAAAAGAAAACTCAGAGAAATATTACATTGAAACTTAGGGGCTTTGAAGTTATTTATATAGAAAAATAGGCTTAGACAAGATTATGATTTTTCAAACATTAACTGAACACTCTTATCACAGGATCCAATGTTTAAAAATAGGGTGACAATTCTGATAATCATTTCGTGATGTATGTATGTCAAATTATTATGCTGTATATACACCTTAAACTTACACAGTGCTGTATGGCAATTATATCTCAAGAAAACTGGAAGAAAATCTAAAAACAGCGTGACATTAGATAACAGTTTTATGTTGACTAGAGGCTTATTACACAAGTAACGCCATTAGCCTAAACTGCAACCAACACCCTCTTTCTTGAAAGGTTACCTACAGGTGGGAGAGACAATTGCTTCCAACTCTGAGGAATTTTAGCAACTACTGTTGAGTTATGTTGAGGTGAAAATATGAAAAATGTAGGATTCCCAAACTTTGGTCAATGGGCTAAGTTTTCTTCAGTCAAAATGCCCCATCACTGACAAGTCTTACTTACAAGTAAATGCCTCTATGTTCCACATTGAATGTCAGTATGACCTGCTTTTCTTGGCCTCTCTGCAGACGTTTGGTAAACCAGTGACTTCTGTGTAGAGCATTTTCCTCTTGAATAATCTGGCTTCCCCTTACCACATAACGTGCCCTATAACTATAACATAACTATGTGCACTGACTTGGCATACATTCAAAGAAAGTGTTTAAGAAACATAAGTCAATAGTAGTAATTGTAGCAATAGTAGTAATCATATAAATAAAACATCATTAAAATTTAAAAAGCAGCATGCAAAAAAAAAAATCCAAAATCTAGTCCAAATCAAACTATTAAATCATCCACTGCTCAGAACCACCTCCAGCCATGTGAACAATCCATAGTTTATCATACAGGTGATTTGATTATTTTAATCAGCTTCTAAAATGGTGAGGGCTGAGCACAGAGTAGACAATAGCTGAGTTGTTTTAGAATGAAGACATGCCTTTGGAATTTTTAAGTAAGCTTTACTGTTTTGGATTCAAATTCTAATTGTTTCTCATAAAAGGCTTGACCAGTACCAAAGTGGGAAGACAGTCTTGATGCAAAATGATTGAGTTTAGCAGTTAAAAAAAAAATCCTTTAGCAACCTAAACAATTTGATTTTCTTGTCATTGCTTTCCCTATACTATCAAAAATGATGCTTTCTTTACTATTTCCAACTCATCATAAAATTGCTAAAAATCTGAAATTCAATTTATCACATTACTGCTAATTTGAATAATGGCTGAATAAAAGACAGGAAACGCTGAAGCAGCATTGATTTCTAAAACATTTTGCACTTTCCTCCTCCATCCCTGTAAAGTAAAGCTCGGATGCTACGCACAATTACACAAGAAAATCAAGAAAGCCATTACGTTCAGCATTTTGTCACGATCATTGTTACCATGGCAAAAAGTGGGCTTATTTTAGCACATCTGCTACAGGCGAGGCCCACTGGCCTTTTGTAAAGCTGGGTAACAATATAATGCCAAATTCTGGAGACTGTCACTGTTTTGTTCCAGGGTAAGACTACTGCCCATAGATGTTACTGTCTCTTAGTGAGTTGTTTCTTAGTGAGTCAAACCAATGCCATCCCACCATCGTATTCTTAAAGTTGTTCAGTACCAAGGAACACAGTTAATCTAGGAAGGTTACCCTTTGACCCACCTTCTGGTCTAATGGGTAAAAAAATATGTGATATGAAAGCTTAGGACTCCAATAATAGCAAATGCCGAAGTTTCAACAGTTGTATTGTAAACATCAATAGAGCTATACTAAAAATAGCACGGATTTAGAAGTGACCAAGACAATGCACGATAACTAGCTGTAGGCATATTATTTCCTTATAAAATGGGAATAAAATCCCATTATCCCAAATAATCTTGTGAATAAAATCCCATTATCCCCAAATCACACTTTCTTGTGAGTATTAACTGAGATAATCTGCAGGCCCAGACACACGAGGGGGTACTTAGTAATACAGCATCCTCCCCCTTCCTCCAACACCATCTTTTTCTTAACCACTGAGATCTCCATGCCTTTGGAAATGTTGGTTGAAGTTGGTAGGTAAATGCTTTTCTATCACTGGAAGGTTAATTTGTTTTGACTTTCATATTGTTTGGATACTTTCCTCAGAGAGCTGAGGATAAAATACTTTTTTAAGATCCGATAGAAGGCATAACTTTCACATCAAGAGGATGAAAGTCAGTGTCAACAGTATAATATATATCACATCCTATTATTCATATTTTAAGTGACACCAATATTATCACTGTAAAATGGAAAATGGAGTATATAATAATTTTGACCTCATGCACAGATTTTTTGTTTTAAAAAGTGAAGCAACATTATGAACGCAGAGAAGTTGAAATTATCTGAAATGAATACATTAATCAAGTCTGTGTATTTACTAGAAACAAAGGCTACTAGCATTTTTACCATCTAAACAAAATATTTTTTTCCTAATGAAATTTCAGCTGAGTATCGTTTATCTTAAGAGAAAAATAATGGGGCCTTACCTATTCCAGTAGCTCCAGAACTGGTCATGCAGGTAGGCATGGTGGCTACATTCATCACCAAATGAGGCTTTGCTTTCAATCCAGTGAATTATGTGCCCTTCTACAGCTAAGGAACAAAGCATTACAAATACAGAGCAAAGGGAAGGGGAGATTGAAAATTCTGACTCTGCCTGGGTCTCTCCATGCTTCACATTAACGAAGAGAGGCTTAACCCTCACCATCATCTAGAGATGTAATTATAAAACAACACATCATATCTGTTTGTGACAAGGAACGTTTATGCTACAGTCACACCCCTTTTATTTTTGTCATTTACAAAAGTCTCTCTCCTATTCTGAGACTGCCTGTATAAACTGACAAATAATAAGAAAGCAAACCAAAGTGATCCTGGCTTTTCCACAGAACTCTGTTTTAAAAATGCAATATATAGAGAAATGACTTGAAAATGGTAACCAAAATGTCTTTTGAAGACATGCTTATTTCTTCAACATAGGTAAAAGTTTTTAAAGCTTAGGTTTCTTCTGAACCTATTATTTCCTACCACTTAAAAATCTTTTGCAATTATTTCACACATTTGAATACAAAATTATCAAGCTAATACAGATTCTTTGGTAACATTTGTTAATATTAACAAAAATTTTAAAAGCTATGGGAAAAAACACATCACTTTACTCTATAAACAAATGCATAGTAGAGTCTAAGGACTTACCAACTGGTACTTGTAAAATAAAGTCTGGCGTTTTGTCATAACCCCTTGCACGAAGCTGATCTTCATCTACAGGAAGAACAAATACAATTACTTATGACAGTATTCCATTAACAAGACAGCAATATAATTGCTTTTCTTTCTTAAAAATGTGTAAAAATTACTAATGCAGTTACACATATCATTCTTATGTATGCAGTGCTGTGTCAGAATAAATGAACTTTCTTCACAAACTTGAAGTAGAGATATAAAAATGTCTCTTTGTCCCTTCTGCATTTTTATATCTTTATTATAAACATCATTAATTCAAGCTGTCATATGCTACCTTTCTTATAATTGAAAATATACTCAAAATAATGAAATATACTTGCTGATTAAAAGAAAAGGTTTCTACCATCATGAATATTGCTAATGTTATCAAGCCCATACTGACAATTTACAGTAAGGCATAAGCACTTTGGCTTTTACAATTATAAAACAAATGCTTTCATTAAAGCAATTAAGAAAGTTTAGTTTCAATTAGTGAAACTATTTCTACATACAAGAACATAAGAGAGAGACAAGGGACAATGAGATCCCCACAGAGCATTAATTACCCTGCTTAATACCTTTGGTCTGCTATTGTTTCTGGCATTTACCAGAGTTTTACAACTAACAATATGTAATTCTGAAAAGCAAACAGGCTTTGAGATTTTTTTTTCTAAGTCTGTTCGATTTCTTGATCTTCTGTAAATATCAATGAGCCATTCAGGAGGAAAGGAGGCAAGAAAACAGAGAGCTTGTCAAAGTTGGAGAAAACTAGCTAGATGCTTGGTTAAAAAAAAAAAATCCTCCAATATTTTCTAAAAGCTGTCCTTGACTTCTAATGGCATTACAATGTGATTCTGAAATGAGCAGTTCTCTGTTAGATTTTGAAGTGACCTGGTCATTCAATTCCAGACATGGCTTTCTGTCTTCACCCAACCTCAACTAATGGCCCAACCAAGTAACAAGGAAGGCTGTGTGGTCTCTTAACATCTACTGGGCTGTTGACATTGTCATGCATCCCATTCGCCTTCCTGCATCACCTTTGATTAAAATTAATGACCCATTCCCAGTGTTGGGTAGCTTATTTCCAATTCATTTGTCAGGCCAAGACAGTGGTTTCATGGCCAACGTTCAGAAATTCTGTTTTAGAACACTCTTGTGTACATCCTGAAAGGTCAGCACTTTAAACATAAATAACCTTTTAATGATGAGATATACTTTAACTATATATTTAATTATACTTGGTTAAAGTTGGTATCCTTTACTGAAATTCTGAAGGACTGATGCTGCAATTCAAAACAATCTCCTCTGCTTGAAAGATAAAAAAATACCAACATAACTGTTGAGATAAGGAAATAAAGTAATCTTACTTTAAAAACAAGAGAATTTAGAAAACTGGACTGTAAATGAACAAGACTGAAAAAATTTCTATCCTCTCAATGCATTCTGGCTACAAGAATGCTTAATGGAAAAGGCATTTATTAAATCAACCCAAGTGCCTTGAGCTGATGTTTCAGGTAGCTGATGAACAGTTTTAAAAGCTGTGAAAGTCACTCAGTCATATCTGACTCTTTGTGACCCCATGGACTATACAGTCCATGGAATTCTCTAGGCCAGAATGCTGGAGTGGGTAGCCTATTCCTTCTCCAGGGTATCTTCCCAACCCAGGAATCAAACTGGGGTCTCCTGCATTGCAGGAAAGAATCCGCCTGCAATGAGGGAGACCTGGGTTTGATCCCTCGGTTGGGAAGATCTCCGGGAGAAGGGATAGGCTATCCACTCCAGCATTCTGGCCTGGAGAATTCCATGGTCTGTAAAGTCCATGGTGTGGCAAAGAGTCGGATACAAATGAGTGACTTTAAAAGCTAGATTGACATTAAAGAAGAGAGATTAATCGTTTATTAAAACTTTCCTAGTTTGATCAACCTTTGCAGGTGTTCAAAATCTGTTTCAGAAGGAAAAATTATGATGTTTCTGACAGTGGCTAAAAACAAAATTTCAAAGGTCACCAAGCAATCCAAATGCACACACTAAAATCCCTTAAAAGGCAGTTATACTCCTGTTCAGTGCACCCAAATTACTAACACAGTACCTACAGTTTAAATTTCATGACTTACTTAATGCGAAAAATTTAAAAAAACACCTAAACTCCTCAAACTGAACATAAACATCAGAGAATCTCTCCATCTTTCTGTGGAGAACCTCAAACTGTAACACAGTATTCTTATACTTTCTCTATACTGCCCCCACATCCCTCAGTCTCAGTGTAAAGGTGATTCAACTGTTCAGTTCAGTTCAGTTCACTCAGTCGTGTCCGACTCTTTGCGACCCCATGAATCGCAGCACGCCAGGCCTCCCTGTCCATCACCAACTCCCAGAGTTCCCGGTGGTGTCCATCAAGTCTGTGATGCCATCCAGCCATCTCATCCTCTGTCGTCCCCTTCTCCTCCTGCCCCTAATCCCTCCCAGCATCAGAGTCTTTTCCAATGAGTCAACTCTTCGCATGAGGTGGCCAGAGTACTGGAGTTTCAGCTTTAGCATCATTCCTTCCAAAGAAATCTCAGGGCTGATCTTCAGAATGGACTGGTTGGATCTCCTTGCAGTCCAAGGGACTCTCAAGAGTCTTCTCCATCACCACAGTTCAAAAGCATCAATTCTTTGGCGCTCAGCCTTCTTCACAGTCCAACTCTCACATCCATACATGACCACAGGAAAAATCATAGCCTTGACTAGATGGGCCTTAGTTGGCAAAGTAATGTCTCTGCTTTTGAATATGCTATCTAGGTTGGTCATAACTTTCCTTCCAAGGAGTAAGCGTCTTTTAATTTTATGGCTGCAGTCACCATCTGCAGTGATCTGAGAGCCCCCCAAAATAAAATATGTTTCCAATGTTTCCCCATCTATTTCCCATGAAGTGATGGGACCGGATGCCATGATCTTCGTTTTCTGAATGTTGAGCTTTAAGCCAACTTTTTCACTCTCCTCTTTCACTTTCATCAAGAGGCTTTTTAGCTCCTCTTCACTTTCTGCCATAAGGGTGGTGTCATCTGCGTATCTGAGGTTATTGATATTTCTCCCAGCAATCTTGATTCCAGCTTGTGCTTCTTCAGCCCAGCGTTTCTCATGATGTACTCTGCATATGAGTTAAATAAGCAGGGTGACAATATACAGCCTTGACGTACTCCTTTTCCTATTTGGAACCAGTCTGTTGTTCCATGTCCAGTTCTAACTGTTGCTTCCTGACCTGCATACAGATTTCTCAAGAGGCAGGTCAGATGGTCTGGTATTCCCATCTCTCTCAGAATTTTCCACAGTTTATTATGATCCACACAGTCAAAGGCTTTGGCATAGTCAATAAAGCAGAAATAGATGTTTTTCTGGAACTCTCTTGCTTTTCCCATGATCCAACTGTAACTGTAGTCAAAAGACAGCTTCTAGAAACCTGTGCCACCACCAGCAATACTACATTTTTTCTTTTTTAAGTAAAGAGGTTATTCCACACATCTGAAATACTTTGTTACTATGCATTGGGTATCATCTCTGTTTTTTATTTTCTAAACTCTGTCTTACCTCCTCTGTTTCAACCTTCACACTATTCCTTTCAACCTAGATTTTCCTTTACTTGGCAAAATTCAGAGAAAATGACAGGACAAGTCTAGGGAGTGGTATTCATTCAGGAAGAGCTGTCCCTGCTCACCTGGTCTCAGCCCCAGGAGATGGAAGTTTCTATCAAAGATCACCGTACTGGGAGATTTGTAACTCAACCCCATCTATCTGACCAGATTTCCTGGCCTTTGCATTATGCTCCATTCCTGGTTCTCAGATGGTTAAAGATTCCTTACCATGATCATTATCCCAACCACTGGGTATGGATGCAAAATTTGGTTGACCATCTGGTGGATCAGTGTTCAAACTCTAAGGTCTAGAGGCTACAGCTTACTCATCACCCAAAACACTACCTCTGCCTCATTCCTTGTTCATCCCCTTGTCTTACTGTGCATAGGCCTGGCTCCCACCACAACCAGAGCCTGAAGCCTCTGCTCTGAGGACAGGAAATGTTTCTTTCCATTCTTTAAAACCCTATTCACTGCTCTATTCTCACCATCAACAAACACCTGTGTGTGTGTGTCTGCGCTCACTTGCGTTCAACTCTTGGCGACCCCGTGGACTCTAGCCTGCTAGGCTCCTCTGTGCATGGTTTTTCCCAGGCAAGAATACTGGAGTGGGTTGCCATTTCTTCCTCAAGGGGATCTTCCAAACCAGTGTCTCCTACACATCTCCTGCATTACAGGCAGATTCTTTACCACTGAGCCACCAGGGAGGCCAGTTGGCACATATTTAATACACAAATGGGTAAATGAATAAAATATAAGTACATTTTTAAGAGTACCATGTCTTCAGCAAAGCTGACCCAGACTGACTAATTTTCTTTCCTGATTGAAAAGACAGCTAAAGTGACCCCAAGTTCGAGGTGGGAAGTTTTCCTATTTTGTTTGCTCTGCAATATTTTAAACAACATTGGATTTATCCATTCGTTAATGTTTGGGCAGAATTCCCCCCATAAGCAATCCAGGTCTGGTGCTGCTATAAGGTGTAGCTCTTTGGTTACTTTTACTACCTTTTTTTTTTTTTTTTTTTTGAGGGTTACTGATCTGTTTAGAGTTTTTTTATCTCTTTTATAATCAGTTGTTCAATTTTTATTTTCCTTGAGAATCTTAAGTTTCATCAGAGTTCTCAGGGCTTTTTATACATACTGGAGCCAAGTGGTTACTTATGAGTCTCTGAACTTTCCAAGTGGAAAGCTGCATGTTTAAGTAACTTGATGTTTTCTTCAAGAAAAAATGATGAAGACTGAGAAAGAGGAAAGAATAACATTAGTTTAAAAGCCTGGGAGGAGAGTTTCAGTAGCACTTTTAGTATAACTCCTAAAATTGTTGGGGATCAATATGAAATCAATCTTCAAATCCTATATATCTAACTTACTCAGTGAATGTAGCAAATATGAAGTAGGGCTCTTCTGACTTAACATATATTGAAAATGCCCAATATATCTCATAAATACTAAGCTTGTTACAAGGCTTCCCTGGTGTCTCAGTGGTAGAATCTGCCTGCCAATGTGGGAGGCACGGGTTTGATCCCTGGGTCAGGAAGATCCCCTGGAGAAGGAAATGGCAATCCATTCTGGTATTCTTGCCTGGAAAATCCCATGGACAGAGGAGTCTGGCAGGCTACAGTCCATAGGGTAGCAAAGAATGGGACACGACCTGGCCACTAAACAACAAGAACAAGCTTGTTAATGTCATAGTCCAAGTATTCATTATCAAAATTAATATAAAAGTAGTTTCACTTAAAAGAAGACTCATTAGCCTCTAGATCCACAAAATGTAGGATTTTTAGATAAAGGGTACCTCATGAAACATAGTACTTCTGAGCTTATAGAGTCTTCTGCCATTCCAACTTACACATGATACAAAGAAAGAGGTCAGCAGAACTGACTGCCAACACCTTTTCGTTATTGTTCAGTCACTAAGTTATGCCCAACTTTGCGACCCCACAGACTGCAGCATGCCAGGCTTCCCTATCCTTCATTATCTCCCAGAGTTTGCCCAAACTCATGTCCATCAAGTCGGTGAAGCCATCCAATCATCTCATCCTCTGTCATCCCCCTTCTCCTCCTGCCCTGAATCTTCCCCAGCATCAGGGTCTTTTCCAAGGACTTGGCTCTTTGCATCAGGTGGCCAACCACCTGGGTCTTTCATATAGCCAGATACAGATAGGAGCCCATCTCAACCAAGCTCTGGTTTGTCCCAACAGACCATATACAATTTTTAATTATGGCAAATATTTAAATTTCATCATGTGTAATACTTATGAAGTGGCAAAAAGAATTCTCATTTTCCTCCTGGAAGGTTTGAAAACACGAGAGCGGGGATGGGTCTTGGACATTGTTTAGTTGACACCTGCCTGAAGAGGAAGTGAACAAAATCAATGTTTGATTTCTAGTATTTTAATGGTCCTTTCTCCAATATAACTAAAAAACCAATGAAACCACATCTACAGATAAAAGTGATGCGAAATTTTTCAAAACAATCCAGTTCTTCATTTATTTTTAAGTTGTCAGGCTTGCCTTTGGAGGACATTTTAAAAAAGGAATCACATAAATGTAAAGATCACTGTGAAAGTTTAATTTCTCTGGCCTTTTAATTACCCTCCCCTCTAAATGCCCAAAATATCCACAGCAATTAAGTACTAATTACACAATTTCTTTCTTTTAAAGAAAGGGCTGATTTTGAGTCAGAGAACAAAACACATCTGAAACTAGTTAACATATACTTAAGAATCATAGCAGGGCATGAGGACTATAAGAAGAAGTTTGAAGTTTTACATTTTGCTTCCTTAAAAGGCTTTAAATTTAAGAAATACAGTTATTCTCAGAGAAATTATGTAAAATTCCAGTTCATAACATCTGAAAATGAAAAGATAACATTCTGACATGGCCTTTTATCTACGAATTTGTCAAAAGGTTTCTAAAATCTTAGGTTAAAATACCTTGTATGGCAAAAAGAATCTTTTTAACGTCGATTACATTTTTCATTAAATTGGGGAAGGGCAAAAAAGACACTTCAATACAAATGAAATCTACAGTATATTTTTTCTACTCTAGTATTTTGTTTTTCTGTGTGTCTTTTTAAATCCCAAAATACTGTTTCATTCAATAATTGGAGCTGTGATCTTCATATCCCATGCTTTCTACCTAATTAAAGAATTTAGCAGGGTTTTGATAATAGATATTATGCTATGCAAACCATGTGCAAAGGTACATAGAACAGATATGCATTTAATGGGGAGACCGAGATGAATAAAATTTTTAGAGGACCTAAAAATTTCATTATGTCCATTAGTTTCAATCTTTTCCCCCAAAGCCTCTTATCAAAGCCACTAATAAGGAATACAACTGACTGCTCTGACCTTATACTTTGTTTATGTCTTTAGGGGACAAGGGCTTCCCTGGTGGCTCAGAGGTTAAAGTGTCTGCCTGCAGTGCAGGAGACCTGGGTTTGATCCCTGGGTTGGGAAGATCCCCTGGAGAAGGAAATCGCAACCCACTCCAGTATTCTTGCCTGGAGAATCCCACGGACACAGGAGCCTGGTGGGCTACAGTCCACAGGGTCGCACAGAGTCGGACACGACTGAGCGAATTCACTTTCACTAGTGAAAACTAAAGTGCCCTAAAGATAGGGAACAAATCGGCGGGGGCGGGGCGGGGCGGGGGCGGGGGGGGCGGGGGCGGGGCGGGGGCGGGGCGGGGGCGGGGGCGGGGCGGGGGCGGGGGCGGGGCGGGGGCGGGTGTCACAAGTCAGAACAGTGCAAAGTGAGGCAGGGTAGGCTGGTCCCCACTGACTGATGGTTCTGGAGACAGAGAACATGAATATGACAACAGAAACAAAACCCTTCCCTTCTGTATCTTACTCTGTTGCTGTCATTCCACAGCCGCTAAGTCGTGCCCGACTCTTTGCGACCCCATGAACTGTGGCAGCATGCCAGGCTTCCCTGTTCTTCACTATCTCCTGGAGCTTGCTCAAATTTATGTCCACTGAGTCTGTGATGCCATCCAAGCATCTCAACCTCTGTCGTCCCCTTCTCCTCTTGCCCTTAACCTTTCCCAGCATCAGGGTCTTTTCCAATGAGTCGGCTCTTCTAATCAGGTGGCCAAAGTATTGGAGCTTCAGCTGTATCACTCTAAATTCTTTTGGTTTACCACAAGAGAAGGGACAAGTCAGAAGTCAGCATGGTAGAGTGAAAAAGAATTCCGGACAAATTGTTCGGGGCGGGGTGGGGGGGGGGCGGTGAAGTAATAACTGTGATGCGAGGTCTGAGGCAAGTTTCCATTAAACAGAACAGGCAGACTGATGGTCACAGAGTCCTTTGTAACTCCAAAATTCTGTGCAATGGATGAATGTCAGCCTTTGCCTGCCCCAGCTCTTTTAGCTGTTGTCACTGATGTGAGAACCTGTTGTGCCTGAACTAATCTCGGTGGAGGGAGGTGTATTAGTTTGGAGGCATACAAGAGATCTCTACACACTGATACACAAACACACAGGACCCGGGAACCCATCTAACAATAACAGTAACAGATGTGACCCTTCAGTACTTTTTGTTTATGGGGAATAAGGTTTCAACCTATAGCTAATTTTTTGTGGGGTGAGATATTCGATTTTTTGTCTTGTTTCCTGCCCTGCCTGGCATCACCAACCTAGTCTCACAATTGATTTGGGTGGGTGGTGAAAGACATAACCCCCAACCACTGGCCCCAGGAGTGGACACGTGACCCAGACTAGCTGATCAGAGCCCATTTTTAAGATTGATTATGGGGCAAAATGAGAAGCACCTCTTTCCCCCTGGGATTATGAACTCTACAGAGTAAACAAATTAGCAATTGCCAGGGATCACCTTTGTTTTCTGAGAATGAAGCCTACATTGGAAAAAAGAAACGCAAAATGGGAAAAAGAGGAGATACTGATGACATCGTTTTGTCTTCTAAATTCCAGACACATCAGAAGCAAACTTCTTTGGATGTCACAGGTGTTATCTCTGAACCAATATTTCTCCCTTTTGTCTGTGCATATAATCTAGTTTGACTGGATCTCTGTCACTTACAACCAAGGTAGTTCTAACATCATCAGTGGCCAAGAAAGCAGATGTTGGCTTATGCGAGTTATCTAACCAGAGCAATGTTTGAGGGAAGAGCTGTGGGCTTCAAGCAGCAAGACTACCATCATAAGTGAATAGGCTAACCTGTCTTCAAAGTTCTAAAGAACCTTTCAGCAGCAAACATGTATCTGTGGTTCTTTTCTCTTGGTCCCAGGGAGAAGCATGCATAAGCAAAGTAAATAAGATAAATAAGTAAAAGATGGTCCCTCACCTTGACAATTTCTTTAGGAAGGGGAGAACAGACCCCATATTCTCCACATTCTGCCCCTCAAAATAATGTTCCTGTTACCTGGAAAACTGCATCTTATTTTAACCTTTAGTTAGGAATTTAAATAGTTGATACTTTCAGAAATATCTAACCATCTTAGTTCCCTTTAGCCTACGTAACCCTATGTTTTATCTCTAGTCTCTTACCCTCAATGGCTAACATTTGCATGTATACACGGTCTCAGTATTCTGAACTTCGTCTGTTCCCACTGCCTATTCTTCACCTGAAGTCATAATTCCACATCACATCATAATCACTTCCCTGGAGCACTGCTGCTTTAGATAGGGAATAAAGCAGCAGGAGTAGAAAAACTCTCAGAAACACAGATCCTAATTTTTTACAGCAATGGATATCCTTCAGTAAGCCTATTTGGCTTCATACAGACTGCACCTCCTGGAGTTCCACAGAGTAGTACATGAATGCTAGAAAAAGCACCTATGTAAAATATGCTGGTCTGTCACAAGGCAAGACCAAACATGGTAGGGTGCGGCAGGATGAAGCAAATGCCTCTTAGGTGTCACTCAAAGTAATTGTTAGCTGCTACTAATAGGGCAACATTCACTGGAAAGAATAAAATATCTCTGGAACCATCCTTATTAAGCCAAACTTAACAAGAATTTGCACCAGACAATGGCTATGGAAGTCACTAATGAAAGTCCCTCCGACCTGGAGAAATGCCAACCCATGGAGGATGAATGTTTGTCTTCAGCCTTTGGTACACGCTCTTTCATATTTTCCCTCTCACTGCAAACATTCTTGTTGTCTTCCGGCTGTCACTATTTTTCTTTTCTCCCTTGCCTTGTGTCCAAATCTCTCCTCTCACCCCACACTCCCAAAAGAAAGAGAGACAGAGGCTATAAAATAAAATATGCTATCATTAATTACTTGAGAGATACAAATTAAAACATCTCCATCAGACAAGATACATTTTCTATTTCACTGATACTAGAAATGGAACAAACCCTTAGCAGAAGGGATAAGGATGGTCACAATGCCTAATTGGTCTATTTCCTTGTGTCTCCAAGCCTAAAAGTGGGCAGCAAGCTCTTTGCATCTTGTGAGACTTTAAATGCACATCAATAAATGTTCATTCTAAATTAACTATACTTGGAAAGAACTGATTTGTACTTATTTGAAAATTTCCTGGGAAGATCCATGTTTGACTTGTTTTATTTATTTAATTTTTATTCCTAATGGTACATGCCCATAGCAAGTACCCAAAAGGTAACAGTTTGCTGCACCAAAAGAAACAGTGATTAGCTTAGTGGTAATCCAGCCAGGCTAATGAGTTCAGAGAGCCACCTGAGAAGCACATGGAAGTAGGAAGAGGCTGCTAAGAGAGAGCAGATGAGTAAGATGAGTAAGTAAACTTCTATTGCTACTTCAGGAAAAGTTGCTTACAAGCCAGTAGCATTTTCTTCCTATGTTAACTATTGATTTTTAACATAATCTGTACCTTCTTTAAAAATATTCACAGGAGAAGCAGGACCACAGCCTTGAATGCATTTATTTTCACTACCAAGACAATCAAGTGAGATGCACTAGATGAAAGTGCATTTTTGCTGGGACGGACAAGGCAATAGTGTGTGTGAGCTGGAGGGAAGGCGTGCTTATCATCATCTTCAAACTATTTACGGTATTGTTCCTGGCACGCCTGGTGGTTCAGACAGTAAAGAATCTGCCTGCAATGCAGGAGACCCAAGTTCAATTCCTGGTTCAGCAAGATCCCCTGGAGAAGGGATAGGCTACCCACTCCAGTATTCTTGGGGTTCCCTCGTGGCTCATCTGGTAGAGAATCCACCTGCAATGCAGGAAACCTGGGTCTGATCCCTGGGTTTGATCACTGGGTTGGGAAGATACCCTGGAGAAGGGAATGGTTACCCATTCCAGTATTCTTGCCTGGAGAATTCCATGGACAGAGGAGCCTCGTGGGCTACAGTCCTTAGGGTCACAAAGAGTCAGACACGACTGAATGACTAACACTTTCACTGTTTTTCACTTCACTTTCCTGGCATGCACAGAACATACTTGGCAAAAGTTAACTGAAAAGAATGACTGAAGAATGAATAACAGAATTATGAGATCTCTGAGGAAACTGCTAGAAACTACCTGTACTCATTTGCTTGTAATTTGTTTGTAACTTGACCATAGCTACAAAAGCAGGGCCTTCATTTGACTTACGTCTAGGGCTTAAAATAGTACCTGATTCAGTAACTGATTGCTGGAATAAATATATGAATAAAATATATTTTCTAGTTGGAGAACGTAAAGTCATTTATTCAACATTGACTCTTTTTGAAACTGAAAGTGAAAGTGAAGTCGCCCAGTCGTGTCTGACTCTTTGCGACCCTGTGGACTGTAGCCCACCAGGCTCCTCCGTCCATGGGATTCTCCAGGCAAGAATACTGGAGTGGGTTGCCATTTCCTTCTCCAGGGGATCTTCCCGACCCAGTGATTGAACCCAGGTCTCCTGCATTGCAGGCAGACACTTTAACCTCTGAGCCACCAGGGAAGCCCCACAATGTAATTTTGAGAAGTACGAAATGGATAAATGTACAACATAGGATAAATCCATAAGTACACCTAAACCTTCAACAAAAAGGAGACTTCATTTTTCCTTTCCAATTGTAGTGCCTGGTTAAATCCTGTGTACCTGATTATAAGAGCCGACTTATTGAAAAAGACCTTGATGCTGGGAAAGACTGAAGGCAAAAGGAGAAAGGGGCGGCAGAGGATAAGATGGTTGGATAGCATCACTGACTCAGTGGACATGAATTTAAGCAAGCTCCTGGAGATGGTGAAGGACAGGGAAGCCTGGCGTGCTGCAGTCCTTGGGGTCACAAAGAGTCAGACACGACTTGGCAACTGAACAACAAATCCTGTGCCATGGCAACTGTTCAGTATGTGGTTATAAATCAAGAAAATTTAAGAAATTATTAGGGTTATGATAAAAGCAATTTATTTTTATTTTTCTCTTCTATCTGACCTCTAGGTTTTAGAGATGTCAGATAAAATATGTATTTTATAAGATGACATATAGAGCACAATCGGTGGAAAATTTAAAATAAGATAAAAAATTTCAGGAAGTCATAATTCTTAAGAAGGGGTAATATATAAACAATAAGAATCCTTGTCTTTTGAAGTAGTCCAGATTTGAGGGAAGGAGGGAAGGAAAAAGAAAGGGAGAAAGAAAGACACAGAGGGCACTGATTGATTTTACTTTCACTTATTAAAAAAAAATCAAAGTAAAACAAACATGCCTGCAATGTCTCTGCAACAAAATTCAAGGCGTACACAAGAAAATATAAAATGAGATTAGTAGTCTATTTCTATACCTATGTTTTTGATGATTTATCTAAATTTACCTGGTACAGTACTCCAGATCTGATTATTCATCGTGAAGGGAGTATTTACAAGGTAAAAGAACAAACCTATAATGATACTCCATAAGAGGCTTTGGGTTTTCAGGTTTTAACCATAAATAAACATGTATTAATTCAGTACTACATTAAAATGCTTAAAATGCATAGAATAACAACTTTGAATACTAATGAGGAAATGCTTTAAAACAGGACTGAGGTTACATGAAGAGAGCTAAATACGAGTTAAGGATCATCTTTGGTATGCTTCAATAAAAGAATTACTGTTAGATCCTAGAGTGCAGAGGAACAGATGAGCCCGTTCCATTTTAAATCCCCTTTCTGAGCGTGCTAGCAAAGCGCAGTGACTCCCTACTATGCTCTGCACTGCCTTTGTCAGCGGTGGCCAAAGCGGTCTAGCGCCTTCAGTTCCTAGAATCAAGGGAGTCGAACACCTGGGACTAAGTGTCAGCCAAGAGTGAGCCCTTTGCTCTTCCTCCCTGTTTGGGTCTTCCAGTCTTTAGGAAGGAAGCAGAAAAAAACTAGATTAAGCAAAGAAGCGGTGCAAGGGCTTGACTACCCTTAAGCAGATGGTGTTTAGAGAGTTACACCAAGTTGTCTTGAAAATATGACTGCTCAGTTGCTGGCTTCAAACAACACATTTGGCCACACCTTATTGGCCACTGAGTGGTCAATATGATCAGATACTTTATAATATTACTGAAACTCCATAGTCTACAAAGTACTCCATGGTGCAGCACAGGACATTCATTCCAATTGGTTCTGAAGGCATTATACACCATATTTTTCATTAGATTTTAAAAGGTAATTTCTATCTAATTCACCCTTTTCCATACACTGAATATTTCAGTTGTTCTTCTTATACAAAAAAAAAAAAAACTTGTTGCTTTTACTTATCAAAATTTAATTTAGTAATCTAAGGCCACTTTCCTAATTTATCAAGTGTCTTCAACTCTTCCTGGAGAATATTTATGGTATACCCCCCTCTTAAAATTATCAACCATTTACAACACATTCAACTCAAATCTTCAGGTCATCAATAAAAATACTGAATACTAAGACTTAAAACAGATTTCCTACAGGACTGTTTTCAACATCCTTTCCCAACTTGACATAAGATCATTTGACTTCCCTTGGCTAAGTCTTGTTCATTTTGGATGAAAAATTATGTAATTCAACATCGCTTAATTTTTTTACCCTAAAAAAATATGCTATGCAAACTCTTAACATAAAATAGATATGTACAATAATACAATCTGTATAGAACCTTGAAAAATTACAACATTTAAAATGGAGAAGAGGATTTAATTCCTGGTAGAGTGCTTTACTGGAGAAGGCAATGGCAACCCACTCCAGTACTCTTGCCTGGAAAATCCCATGGACGGAGAAGCCCAGTGGGCTGCAGTCCATGGGGTCGATAAGAGTCAGACACGACTGAGCAACCCACTCCAGTACTCTTGCCTGGAAAATCCCACAGACGGAGGAGCCTGGTGGGCTGCAGTCCATGGGGTCGATAAGAGTCGGACACGACTGAGTGACTTCACTTTCACTTTTCACTTTCATGCTTTGGAGAAGGAAATGGCAACCCACTCCAGTGTTCTTGCCTGGAGAATCCCAGGGACAGGGGAGCCTGGTGGGCTGCCGTCTCTGGGGTCACACAGAGTCGGACACGACTGAAGCGACTTAGCAGTAGCAGCAGCAGAGTGCTTTATGGTTGCTATGAGCAGTTATCACATGTATGCCTTTTGAGGCTTGATTTTTAATGCCTAAGAGATGTTGAAAGAAATAACAATCTGTAATAAGATTCCACGTTGGAAGACAAACACATATGTACCTGTGAGATTTTAAAAAATCATACTCATATGATGACAATTCACTTTTGGCATAAAAATAATAAAAGCTCAATATTTCATTTTCAAGTGAAAGTACTAGGCAATTCCATACATGAGACAAAAATACCTAACATGAATTTTTCTAACCATTCTTTTCAATATATAAAGCATTTTATGGACAATATTTCTTTTGTTTCCTTCTCTCATAAGGCCTAGATTATGGTTAATATCTCATGATACCAAAAGTAATACTGCAACAGATATTAAAGTATTTTTTCAGCCACTTATGCTATAAAATATTAATTGTAAGCCTGTGCATGTGCTGTGTATACAAGGGATTAGGTAACTGAGTTCCTGCTCAGTTCTAAATCAATAAAAGATAACATACACAGCATCCGTCACCATTTGCTCTTCCTTTAGTACATAATAACTGCAAGTGGAAGATTTTTTAAAATATATATTTAAGCACTCACGGAGATATACGCTGGAGAAGACGTAAGCAATACTTACCTAGGAAGGATAGGTTTTTCTCCAGAAGCAAGTCCCTCAGCAGGACTTCATGCTCATGACCAATGGCACTGGGAAGTCTTAGTTAAGGAGCGTAACACTGGTTGAATTATACCACCAGAAAAAATTGCTAATACCAGGGCTATACTCTGAGATGAAATGGAAAGTAGAGGTAATTATAAACATCCTTTATGCTATGCTAAAAACCCCTCAATTCCATTTAGGACCATTTATTAAGCACTAAGTGCAGTTAAGAATACCAACTAGCTTTTGCCCTAAGAATTTCTAGTCTTACAGAGTTCCATAAATCTTCTGTGAGTTCATACTTGTCACAAAGCCAGCATTTAGCAGCTCTTATTTTCCCAGTCCTGATGCTGGGAAAGATTGAAGGCAGAAGGAGAAGAGGGTGTCAGCGGATGAGATGGCTGGATGGCATCACTGATGCCATCAACATGAACTTGGGCATACTCAGGGAGATGGTGAGGGACAGGGAGGCTTGGTGTGCTGCACTCCACGGGGCTGCAGAGTCAGACACAACTGGGTGACCGAACAACGACAACCCTTCTAGTCTATGACTGGTGGTCTTCTGCGACTTGGGAAACCGAACAACTGACTTGTTAAGAAGTATACGTACTCTGGAGGCAAGACATCCCAGTAAACGGCTGTGGAGTAGTGCGTCAGTTCAGAGGCTGTTTCAAGTCTTTCTCTTGTGTGTGCAAGTTTTCACCATTATATGGTGTATATAAATACATACATATGCTCATATAAATTTTTTGAGTGTTATTATGAGGCAGGCAGTATATCAAGTATGTTATTTTCAGTGTATTTACATGTTTTTTCATCCTCACAGTTATTATTATCCTTATGTTACAGATGAGGAAAACAAGGCTTAAAAAGGAATTTATATAAGATCATATGGTCAGTGTGTGGCAGAGCAGAGAATCAGAACAAAATCTCTGCAAAGCCTGTATCTATGACCTCTGCAGAGCTACTTAAAATATTAAAATTAATTACATAAAAATAATTGATATTAGCTAATGCTGCTGCTGCTGCTAAGTCGCTTCAGTCGTGTCTGACTCTGTGGAACCCCACAGACGGCAGCCCACCAGGCTCCTCTGGTGTGTACAAAGTGTGAAAAGGAGTGTTATCCTATTCTCATACTATAATTTTGTCAAAGGTGTTTGGTACTACAGGCAGACTTTGGAGATACCATGGGTTCAGTTCCAGAAAAAAACAAATATTGCAATAAGGCAAGTTACATGAATTTTTTGGTTTCTCAGTACATATGAAAGTTACTATTACACTATAGCCTTTTAAGTGTTCAACAGCATTATATCTAAAAAATACATACACTCTAATTAAAAAATATTTTATTGCTAAAAAACTGCTACCATCACCTGAGCCTTCAGCAAGTCCTCATCTTTTTGTAATTATAATACCACAGATCATCACAGCAAATACTATAATAATGAAAAACATTAAAATATTGTAAGAATTACCAAAACGTGACATAGAGACATGAAGTGAGCAAATGCTATTGGGAAAATGGTGCCGACTCAAGGCAGGGTTGCCACCAACTTTCAATTTGTAAAAACATATTATCTGCAAAGCACAATAAAGTGAAGCACAATAAAATGAGGTGTGCCTGTAATTCTTTAATTCTCCATCTCACTAATGTCAATCTGGTCTTATTACTTCTTGGCTTAACAGGGATTCTTTGGTCCTGACCATGCACTACAAGAATCCAATTTAAATCAAATAAAGCTTAAAAATTACCTGTAAAATTCTTAGACAATCATCCTGTCATTTATCAACAATACAAGTGGATATGATTCAAACCTTAGAATTCAAGAGGTGGGACCACTCATACACATCATCAAAACAAGTCCCAAGTCATCATCACTGTCTTTTTCTTTCTGTTGTCCCTCCTCCCCATGTACAGGACTGTGCTTAGTTCTCACTGAAAACAAATTTTTAAATCATAAAATTTCACACATTCAGAGAGTCCACTGAAGACATCTGATGAATATCTCTCAATGGTCTCTCATTACTAGGGGCATTCCACGTTTCAGAACTAAATAATTTACTTCCAGTCCACATAAATGTGCTCTCACTTTTATTGCTGTGAATTATTTACATCTAAAATGTTGAATCATGATACTGATGGTACAGGAGTAAAAACCAGAGCACTTCAAGCTTCCTGTATCATTATCTTTCCTTGTTCCACAGTTCAGGTCTTTGTCTAATAGCTGGGTCCTGAAGTCACACTTTGGAAAGTTAAGGTGGCTGGTTTCTCACACCTTTTGAGTCTGTGAATATAACTTGTGGCAGGAAAATAACATGTGGGTGGACACAGTTATATTATAGGAAAAATTATAGTAGACACCAAAAGAAAAAGAAAGCAATGACAATTTATATACTCTTTGCAATCTAGGGTGCTATTTTGGTGTCATATTAATAAATCACCAATTTACTTTACTCTCCTTACACAAATGCCTACACGTAACATTTTCATAATGGAGTAAAAGGTTTTGCGCCTATTCTATTTATTAAATGTGTGCTTTCTTTCTAACAAAATGATGTAATTTAACAAGAGTAAGCAATGTAAACATTACCAAATTATCAGAACAACATACAAATAGCATTTGCACTCATATGAAAATCCAATCATTTTTATTCAGTGTGAAATAAAACAATTCCTGTTGATCAGCCTTGAAAACAGCTAAGCAAGTGTATTTACGTTACATTAAACTGCCACTATCTCAATGCAAAGATAAAATCAATTCTCTATAAACTTCCCAGCCTGTTTTATTCTGCATGGTAAAAGCAATCACTAATTTGAAACTTTGCAAAGATATATACATCTTGATTATGTTTTGTTTGATATAAACATGTATAAAATATAAAATCTAGAATATAAAGTTTATAAAAACAGTAATTTTACAAGCAATAGGCATAATGGAACTGTGAAATTATAATCTAGCCAGTGAATACAATTTATAGGCATACATCATTATCTTTATCAATTGAAATCATGCACTACATTAAATTCTACTGGCAGTAGCACAACCAAAAAAGGAAAGTGGAAAATACTCCAAACCGAATTTATAATGCTTCATAAGCAGAAACACTTAGACTTTCTCTATAATAATACCTATTATTGATGGATGGCAGTGACCATGGGGCAAAACTTGTAAATAAGCTCACAAGCCATTTTCTTCGCCAGCAATACAGCAGTCTAGTTTCCCGTAAGCATCTCAACTATTACTGAAAAACAGCCCCCTGGCATTTACAAAGCAGTTGACTTCATACTTTAGTCCCTGCATACATAATTAGATAGTTATATTTAAAATCAATATGCAATCCTTCAAAAGACATTATGCTTTTAAAACCTTAACTTTAAATTGATTTTTAACTATTTTATGTGCTTTAAAATTAACATGTAATTCCACCCCAGATACTCTAAGATGGTGTTAGTTGTTTTGTGGACGTGCTAAGCTTTATCACTGTGGCAATGTGGGGGTTGGCATTCCGACAATTTCTAACACTATCATTAATTTTGCACTGAAAATGGAATAGTTTCACTATGGTCTAATGAAAGGTTGAACTCACAACAAAGCTGTGATTTTGTTAAGTTACACTGAGAGGAACAGATTAGGAGAATAAATATGCAAAGGGCTATAACATAGATACTGAATATTCTTAAAAGTGGGCTCTGTTGAAAGATTTATTTTTCAAAGGTTAATTTCATGAAAAAAAAGAAAGTGACTCAATTTTTCTTCTTTTACAAAAACTTCACTAACTCTAAGCCTTCATGAAACAAGGTGGAATACAAACACACACACACACACACACACACACACACACTTGAGCAAAGCTTCTAACAAAAAGCTTCCTGATTGGTAATCACTGAGTCTTAACTGGTCACAATGCCATCTGTGCTCACAAAACCCAGGAAGGGCATGTTGTATTCTTAAAAAATATAAGACTCATGGACTCAGGTAGATATCATTTCCATTAAAAATGACTAATTATTTACTCTTTCCATAGAATTTTTTAGCCAAAGATTATAAAAATTCTTAGTGTTGCCACAATACTACTAAATGTATTGATTAACAATTGTCCTACTTCACAAAGCAGTTACTGTCTACTCAACTCCTGTTTGGGATTCCCAGGTGGTGCTAGTGGTAAAGAATCCACCTGCCAATGCAGGAGACACAAGTGACGCAGGTTCAATCCCTGGGTTGGGAAGATTCCCCTAGAGTAGGAAATGGCAATCCACTCCAGTATTCTTGCCTAGAAAATCCTATGGACAGAGGAGCCTGGCGGGCTGCAGTTCACGGGGCCACAAAGAGTCGGAAACAACTGAAACACGTGTGCATGTACACACACACACACACACACACACACACACACACAAATCCTGTTTGATGAAGCAAGCATTAACTCTTTAGTAATTTCAATGTCTTTAATGAAAAATGACTGGACATCTGTTCTCCTAGCCTTAAACTCAGTCCAGAGGGAAAAATTAGCTTGGTTTTCTCAAAAAATGTTTATTAGGGACTCAAGTGACAGCTCAGAATATAATCAACATTTAAGCAGTAAGAATCTACTGCCCTTTAAAATGTGATGGTCTCCCATGGCAGTTTAATCACACCATCTCTTAACTACAGGCTCAAAATTTTTTCTCAACTAAATTTGGTTCATTTAAAATAGAAATTTATTCATATTTGAAAAAATGTTCACTGAAATGCTTAGATACCTTCCAAGACAGTGTGCTACCTGCCTCGTGACTCTATCTTTAAACTCATTGAAAACCAAGCAGGTTGATATAAGCATGTGAACACGCAACTGCTGAACTGACATCTTCCCAATGCCTATCTGATTTTTTTTTAAGCTGTAGAAAAGAATGGTCTGCAGTGACCCTCCAGTTGATTGAATATAAAATAGAAGAGTATGAAATGTGTTTTGTGAAGCAGAACTTTATGTCAGGTTAAAGCTAGACACATCTCCACTGAGTCTAAGCTCGTCAATTGTGCACCTAAAATTTTATGGGAAAGGATACTGTTTGATGCAGTCCACCAGTGGTCCATAACAGCAGTCATTCACGATGCACTGCAGACAAATAAGAGAAAGGGTCGGGGATGGAGCGACTACAAAAACTGTCAGACAATATCCTAAAAGCAGTAATTACTTTTCTTAAAAATTTTTTTTAAAAAAAGCTATCAAAAGACTGTTAGATTTAATCACAGAAAACAAAAATTGCATGCTTTTTATTCACTATAAAAGCAAGCTATTAAAAAGTGAAATGCTCTTCTCACAAATATTGCATTGCCATTTATGGTGCACCCTGACCTCAGTGATAGTTTATGATGACAGTAATTAAATGAGGTTTAAAATCCTTTACTCTGCTAGGCAGATAACAGCATTGCCACTGAAAATAGACAGCTGTGATTAATACCTGATAGACCTGATTTGCTAGAACTCCATCTGGAATCTGAGAAGGGTCCCGTAGCATACTATTTATAACAGACTTGGAGGCTGCAGAAGAAAAGAGATGAACTGTTAGCAGACAGTCAACATACTTTTAATACAACACGAAAAGTGGCATATACCTATAAATACACCAACCATGAAAATGAAAACATTACTGATACTAATCATTTTTTTTCTTTTTTTTTCAAATCTCAGAGAAGCTTTTAATTAAAACACTTTGCCAAGTTTATAAGCCACATTGACAGATTTGAAGATGACCTAATTTTTCCAAGGTAAATTCACAAGTACAGACCTAAAGCGTATGTCTCTTTGCAGATAAATTAGCTTTGGAAAAGCCCACTTGGGGGGGTGGAAAAAATAATCAGAAAAGAAAATATTTTCCTTCTGCAGGTAAGTATGTTATAACCAAGCATATGTAGTTGGAGAGTTTAGTGAAGGCAGGTCAGATTCAAAGACTTCAGTGACGTCAATAAAAGTTACCCTCAGCCAAGAAAGCATCTCTGAATCTAAGCCTTTCTGAAATAATTATTAACTGCCATGAAATGTTATGTCCATTTCGCAGGTTAAGGAAAGTACGTAAAACTGACACAATTGAGCAAATCTTAAATAAGAGAAAAAATATATATATATATACACACACAATTGTATATTTATATACAAATTTTTGTCCCAAAGTATGTCTCATCATACCCAATTGCAAATTAAACTGACCTTATCACGGGGGACTGCACTGGAAGGGGCTATAGGAAGCATCTTCCTAAGTGTGGTATATCAGATCACACCTTTTGAAAAGCGAGGCAGGAGATCCTGACTTCATTGCTTACTGGAGGCATGCAGAAGGCAGAGTGGCCAGAACTCCTCTTCCTCAGCATGGGGGGAAGGGCAAGTCTCTAGACTGAAGCTAAGTCAGGTATTGCCTAAGAATCAATTCTTTCAAGTCCTCCAGTGGAATTACTCCCAAACATTTAGCAAAATAGCTCATAGGGTCTGATCCATACAAGCACAAACTAAAAAACATACTGGATAATTATCTAGTTAAGAGAAGAAAAACATGCCACAGAGCTACATCATCATTCAGGTTCTGAGATGGTTTTTTCTCCTTTTTTTTTTTTTGAATGATTATGTTCCTTATCAAGTTCAGTACCATAAGAACACTGACAGACATGATAAATGTTAGGAAATTCTGTGGAAAGAAATAGGGAAATTACATCTTTCTCACTTAAGCATGGTGCACAAGGAAAAAATTAAGCACAATTATTTTAATTATTTCCTATTCTTAGTTACCTAACTGCATGTGTATAACAATGCTTTGTAGTTAG
This sequence comes from Ovis canadensis, assembly GCF_042477335.2. NCBI lineage: Eukaryota > Metazoa > Chordata > Mammalia > Artiodactyla > Bovidae > Ovis > Ovis canadensis. Next base: position 42,791,436 of record NC_091251.1, on the reverse strand, counting down.
TTGCTATTTGTAAATATGTTTGCACAGAAAGCGGGGAGGCATGTATGGAGTCTCACAAAGATCGTCATCACTGGAGGAATACTATCCAGCTCTGCAACCTGGCAAGTCATTGAGCCTCTCAAATTCAGGGTCTTCATCTGTAGAATGTGATAATGCTATCTGACCTGATTACCCTTAAGTGTTCTTACATGAGTCCCTAGAGAAAACAGTGACAACACTATGATTTTAGTTATTTTGTTAAAGCAATAATAAGTAATATCAAGAAAAAAATCAGCCTTATGCATCGACTTTGAGTAAGCTTAAGTTCAATTTAGTCACTCAGTTGTGTCCAACTCTGTGACCTCATGGACTGCAGCATGTCAGGCTTGCCTGTCCATCACCAACTCCTGGAACTTACCCAGACTCATGTCCATCGAGTCAGTGATGCCATCCAACCATCTCATCGTCTGTCATCCCCTTCTCATCCTGCCTTCACTCTTTCCCAGCATCAGGTTCTTTTCTACTGAGTCAGTTCTTCACATCAGGTAGCCAAAGTATTGGAGTTTCAGCTTCAGCGTCAGTCCTTCCAATGAATATTCAGGACTGATTGCCTTTAGAATGGACTGGTTGGATCTGCTTGCGGTCCAAGGGACTCTCAAGAGTCTTCTCCAACACCACAGTTCAAAAGCATCAATCCTTCAGAACTCAGCTTTCTTTATAGTCCGACTCTCACATCCATACGTGACTACTGGAAAAACCATAGCTTTGACTAGACGGACCTTTGTTGGCAAAGTAATGTCTGCTTTTTAATAAGCTGTCTAGGTTGATCATAACTTTCCTTCCAAGGAGTAAGTGCCTTTTAATTTCATGGCTGCAGTCACCATCTGCAGTGATTTTGGAATCCAAAAAAATAAAGTCTGTCACTATATCCACTGTTTCCCCATCTACTTTCCATGAAGTGATGGAACCAGATGCCATGATCTTAGTTTTCTGAATGTTGAGCTTTAAGCCAACTTTTTCACTCTCCTCTTTCACTTTCACCAAGAGGCTCTTTAGTTCCTCTTCACTTTCTGCCATAAGGGTGGTGTCATCTGCATACCTGAGGTTGTTGATATTTCTCCCAGCAATCTTGATTCCAGCTTGTGCTTCATCCAGCCTGCATTTTGCCTGATGTACTCTGCATGTAAGTTAAATAAGCAGGGTGACGATATGCAGCCTTGACATACTCCTTTCCCAATTTGGAACCAGTCTGTTGTTCTATGTCCAGTTCTAACTGTTGCTTCTTGACCTGCATATGGATTTCTCAGGAGGCAGGTCAGGTGGCCTGGTATTCCCACCTCTTTCAGAATCTTCCAGTTTGTTGTGATCCACACAGTCAGCAGAAGTCAATGTTTTTCTGGAACTCTCTTGCTTTTTCAATGATCCAATGGATATTGGCAATTTGATCTCTGGTTCCTCTGCCTTTTCTAAATCCAGCATGAACATCTGGAAGTTCATGGTTTACATACTGTTGAAGCCTGGCTTGGAGAATTTTGAGCATTACTTTGCTAGTGTATGAGATGACTGCAATTGTGCACTAGTTTGAACATTCTTTGGCATTGCCTTTCTTAAGTTAGACTTAATTATTTCAGAAAGAAATGACCGTGATTTAGTGGAACAAAAACTGGGAATACAAAGCAGTGAACTGTCCTACACTGCTCTCACATGCTCAGTCCGGTCTGACTCTCTGTGACCCAACAGACTGTAGCCCACCAGCTCTTTTGTCCATAGGATTCTACAGGAACGAATACTGGAGTGTGTTGCCATTGCCTTCTCTAGGGGATCTCCCTGACCCAGGACCAAACCTATGTCTCCCAAACTGGCAGGAAGATTCTTTACTCACTGAGCCATTGTAAATTCACTCTGTTTCCCCAATTTAATTCTAAGGCCAGGCCAGTAGGACGGGACCAAAGTCACTCACATATTGGTCACCCTCCCTGAGGGACTGCACTCACTCTGATCTGCTGCTCAATCACACATGGATAGTAACGGCAGACACTCCTCTGCAGTACCCATGATGCGATCAGTATCTCATGGAAACAAAAGCACCTTCTCCACACATTCCTGGCCATTGGTAGGTTGTTACACTGCTAACCCTCATGCCCATGCGAGAAGAAGATTACTAAATGACCAGACAGCATACCTAAAAATATGCTATTTCCCTATCCTAGGGAAAATTACTGACCTCATATCAAACTATATGTAAACTCATTGCTAAAATCATAATGGTCCTTTTAAAAAAAAAGAAGGACAATACCCTAGGACAGAAAAAAAAATTAGGTCATTTGTTTTATGAGGGAAGAAAGGGAAATCTTACAGGAAAAAGAAACTGATGACATCATAGTTTTCCTGACAATATACATTATAGAACAGTGTGCTTATCAGAAGCAAGAATCATAGCCAATAAACTTAAAAAAATAGTTTGAATATATTGAATAGAACACTATTCAAATCAAAGGAAGCTTGCAAGGGGAAGTCAGTGATTTTAAGTTGAATAGTAAAAGCTATATATTGAGTCCACGTTCATTTAAAACTCAAGAAAATCTCTTTTCTTGTCTTGCAACTGGCCGTTTCTCAGAGCAGGAGAAAAAGTGCTAACACACAGGACCTCCGGGCCAAGGCTCCAGATGCAGGACATGTCTGCACTCCATGTCTGGGTATTTGCACTCAGACATGAGTAGATCTACCTCCCAGATCAAGCCAGAGTGCAGGCATACATTTACACACAAACTCTGAAGCTTAGGAAATGCCCAGTGAGTGAAGTGAGAGTCGCTCAGTTGTGTCTGACTCTTTGCAACCAAATGGACTATACAATTCAAGGAATTCTCCAGGCCAGAACACTGGAGTGGGTACCCTTTCCCTTCTCCAGGAGATCTTCCCAACCCAGGGATTGAACCCAGGTCTCCCGCATTGCAGACAGATTCCTTACCAGCTGAGCCACTAGGGAAGCCCAGCAAATGCCAAAGGGAGGAATAACAACATCAACCAGATAAGGAAAAGCAACTGGACAATCCTGGGGTGGCTAGGCATATGAGGCCTCAAGGAAGCCCATGCCTTTCATAGAAACTGTCCCTAGGCCAGCCTTGACTTTCATCCACTGCGCATCCATCTATTTTGACCACGTGTGGATAGGTGTCTTGCTCTTTCCAACCACTGCTAAAGGCATTCATTGTTGATTTCACAGTTTAACCCTGCAACTGCTTCAGCTGCTGGGATTTCAAGTATCAAGCCTGTTCAAAGCAAGAATGCATGAATCACTTGGAGCAAGATGCACTAGGGGAGGAGAGGACTGGTACCTGTTCAAGCACAATGCACAGAGTACAGGGGCGATAGGCAATGCCTGGACTGTGACACGCATGTGTGTATATTGCGCTAAGTCACTTCCGTTGTGTCTGGCTCTTTGTGACCCCATGGACTGTAGCCCATCAGGCTCTCCTGTTCACGGGATTTCCCAGGCAAGAATACTGGAGTGAGTTGTCATTTCCTTCTCCATATTGTGGAATATTTTGAACACAAAGAGGGCAGGATCCTAATATAATAAACATCCATGTCCTGCCTTTCTGGGCTTCCCAGGTGGTGCTAATGGTAAAAGAGACCACCTGAGCATGAGGGAAACATTAAAAGACCTGGGTTTGACCCTTGGGTTGGAAAGATCACCTGGAGTGGGCATAGCAACCCACTCCAATATTCTGGCCTGGAGAATCCATCTTTCTAAATTAACTTCTGGACTGGCAATTAATACTAAGATAGTCCAATACTAATTTGTGTAAACTTTTAAGTTTATCAATTTGCTAGAGATTGCTTTATTAGTATTTTCAAGAAAACAAATTTCAGTTTTTTTCTCTCTACTACTCCACTTCTTCAAAATTCATTTAATTTATTCTTTTGTGATCATTATTTCCTGCTTTCTTCTTTGAGTCTGCTATATTTATTAATACTTTACTATGTTTATTAAATAAAATTTCAAGCTTTAACACATTTTTTTGCATTGTTGCTTTCTTTTTTAAATTTGTTTTAAAATATAAATTTATTTATTTTAATTGGAGGTTAATTACTTTACAAAATTGTATTGGTTTTGCCATACATCAACATGAATCCACCACAGGTATACACGTGTTCCCCATCCTGAACCCCCCTCCATCCTTCCTCCCTGTACCATCCCTCTGGGTCGTCTCAGTGCACCAGCCCCAAGCACCCAGTATCATGCATCAAACCTGGACTGGCGATTCATTTCATATATGGTATTATACATGTTTCAATGCCATTCTCCCAAATCATCCCACCCTCTCCCTCTCCCTCTGAGTCCAAAAGTCTGTTCTCTACATCTGTGTCTCTTTTGTTGTCTCACATACAGGGTTATCGTTACCATCTTCCTGTTCATGTTTGGGAACGCATGTAAGAATTAAAGATATTAAAATTTAAAAAAATAAAAAAATACAAAAAAATAAATTCCATATATATGTGTTAGTATACTGTATTGGTGTTTTTCTTTCTGGCTTATTTCACTCTGTATAATAGGCTCCAGTTTCATCCACCTCATTAGAACTGATTCAAATGTATTCTTTTTAATGGCTGAGTAATACTCCATTGTGTATATGTACCACAGCTTTCTTATCCATTCGTCTGCTGATGGACGTCTAGGTTGCTTTCATGTCCTGGCTATTATAAACAGTGCTGCGATGAACATCGGGGTACACGTGTCTCTTTCAATTCTGGTTTCCTCAGCAGTGGGATTGCTGGGTCATAAGGCAGTTCTATTTCCAGTTTTTTAAGGAATCTCCACACTGTTCTCCATAGTGGCTGTACTAGTTTACATTCTGTTCTCCACACGCTCTCCAGCATTTATTGCTTGTAGACTTTTGGATCTCAGCCATTCTGACTGGCGTGAAATGGTACCTCATTGTGGTTTTGATTTGCATTTCTCTGATAATGAGTGATGTTGGGCATCTTTTCATGTGTTTGTTAGCCATCTGTATGTCTTCTTTGGAGAAATGTCTATTTAGTTCTTTCGCCCATTTTTTGATTGGGTCGTTTATTTTTCTGGAATTGAGCTGCAGGAGCTGCTTGTATATTTTTGAGATTAGTTGTTTGTCAGTTGCTTCATTTGCTATTATTTTCTCCCATTCTGAAGGCTGTCTTTTCACCTTGCTTATAGTTTCCTTTGTTGTGCAGAAGCTTTTAAGTTTAATTAGGTCCCATTTGTTTATTTTTGCTTTTATTTCCAATATTCTGGGGGGTGGGTCCTAGAGGATCCTGTTGTGATTTATGTCAGAGAGTTTAACACACTTTTCAAGGCTACAATTTTTCCTCTAAATTCTCTTTAGCTACATGCCACAAGGTCTGCTGTCACTTACAAATATTTTGTAGTTCCTATTATGACTTAAATCTCTGATTCATACATTGTTTGAAAACATTTCATTTTTAATATTCCAATTTGATTAGATTGTGGCAACCTCCAAATTATTTTAATTTGGAAGTATGTGCTTGACTTTCTTTGTATGTGACCCAATGTTTATGAATGTTTTAAAAATCACTCTAGTTCCTGTTTTAGAGGTACAGGGTTCAGGTCTGTCTAGTATATGAAGATTTTTAATTGTACTCTTCAAATCTTCTATGTTATTACTAATATTTTCCAAACTACATATGTACTATTCTACGTCTGCTGTCACTTTGTCAGCTTCTCCATAGAATTCTGTCAATGTTTGCTTTCTATATTAAGAGGCTATATTGTTGGGTGTACAAACTCGTTCTAAGAATGAAATTTTGTCTTTTGGCATCATCATGACCTTCTTAATCTCGTGTGTGTGTGTTAAACATAAAATTACCTAATGGTGATACTGCTGCCCCACTTTTCTTTTGAATAGCATCTATCTAATACATCTGCTATTTCATTTATCTAAACTTCACTGTATCATTACCTCTTAGGTCTGACTCTTATTAATAGCATTTAGCCAGATTCCCTAAAATCAAATGTGGAAATCTCTCCTTTTTCAAGAGTGAGTTTAATCTACCCGTAACTGAGACATCTGGACTTACCCTACCCTCTTACTCTTCATGCTCTGGTAATCATTTTCTTCCCCTTTCCCGTTTACTACCTCTAAATTGATTACATTTTCTCTATGCCCTCTCTCTGTCTTTATTCACTGGAAAATATCAATAATATGGTTTTAAAAATTTTTGTCTGTTTGTTTTTGGCTGTCCTGAGTCTTCATTTCCATACCTGCAGTGAGCAGTGGCTGCTCCTCATGTGGTGTGCAGGCGTCTCATTGCAGAGGCTTCTCTTGTTGAGCAGCACTGGCTCTAGGCTTCAGTAACTGCAGGGCATGAGATCCGTTGTTCTGCAGCACGTGGGATCCTCCTGGACCAGGGATTGACTCTGCGTCCCCAACACTGGCAGGCAGATTCTTAACTACTGGACCGCCCGGGAAGTCCAATAACATAGTTTGTATCTACTTCTTTAGCAGTTCTCACAAAATTTTTTCTAATCTGATCATACCTCCTTGGTAATTCTTAGTGTAAGGAACTTAGAATGCACTCATTCCAACCAGAAAGTCCCCTTTCTTCATCAGCTTCCATGATACCATGCCTATTATTTTTGTCTGACCATCTTGTTTATAAACACAATTTCCTAATTAATTTCTCTGATGGTTAGTTTTATGTGTCAACGTTATTGGACCACAAGGTGACATATTTTGTTAAACATTACTCTGTATGTTTGTAAGGGTTATTTCTGGATGAGATTCACAATGTGTTTGGTAGATTGAATAAAGCAGACTGCCTTCCCTGATGTGAGGGTGGGCCTCATGCAGTCAGCTGAAGGACTTACTAGAAGAAAAGGGATGAGTAGAAGAGAATTCTGTCTGTCTTATTGCCTTTGATTTGGGACATCAGCATTCTCCTTTCTTTGAACTAGACCTAAAATATTGGCTCCTCCTGAGTCTCAAGTCTGCAGATCTTTGGACCAGAACTAGGCCACTGGCTGTCCTGTATCTTTAGATTGCTGACTAACTACAGATCTTGGGATTTATTAGCCTCTATTGTCATGTGAACCAATTTCTTATCATCTCTCTCTCTCTCCCCTGATGTCTCCCTCTTATGCTCTGTCTTTCTACACACACACACACACACACACACACACACACACACACACACACACACTCTTGGTTCTATTCCTCTGGAGAATCTTCTACATAGTCTCTTTCTACTTTTAAAAATATTTTAAAACATTCAATGTTTATTTAAATTTATCAACATGTTTGTCGATTCCCTCTTTCAGTGCTGCTTCCTGAATGCCACTTTCCCAGTTTAAATTCAATATTCAAAATTGGATATTATTACTAAAGCACCTCTTTTATTAGTGCTTTCAGGTAGGATCACTGAGTAGCAAGAGCTTTGGTTCTGCCTTATCTGAAACTATCTTCACTGAGTTCTCAGTCTTGAATGATAATATAGCTAGGTATAGAATCACATGCTAAGAATCAGCTCTTTGAAGACATAATTCCATTGTCTCTTGACATCTATTACTGATAAGAACTCTATTGTCAGATGAATAGCTGAAATTGTACTACATTTATAAAACAGAATATTACTCAGCCATAAAAGGAACAAAGTTGAGTCAGTTGTAGTGAAATGGATGAATCTAGAATCTAGAATCTCTTATTCAGAGTGAATTAAGTCAGAAAGAGAAAAATCAAGTATTATATATTAAGGCATATATATGGAATCTAGACCCTGATAGCTCAGTTGGTAAAGAATCTGCCTGCAATGCAGGAGACACCGGTTCGATTCCTGGGTCGGGAAGACCCCCTGGAGAAGGAATAGGATACCCACTTCAGCATTCTGGCCTGGAGAATCCTATGGACTGTACAGTCTGTGGGGTTGCAAAGAGTCGGACACGACTGAGCGACTTTCACTTTCACTTCATGGAATCTAGAAAAACAGTACTGATGGACATGATAGAGAATGGTCTTGTAGACACAGTAGGGGAAGATGAGGCTGGGAAGAATTAAGAAGGCAGTACAGATATATATGTGTATGTATGTAAGTATATATGTGTGTGTCTGTGTATATATACTGTTATGTGTGAAAAAGATAGTGGGAAGTTCCTAAATAACAAACAGCCCAACATAGTGCTCTGTGATGACTAGAGGGGTAGGATAGGGGGAGGGGAGGAAGGCTGAGGAGGGAAGGGATATAATATAATTATAATGGATCCATGATGTTGAACAGCAGAAATCAACACAAAATTTAAAGCAACTTTCCACTAATAAAAAAATAAATAAAATTTAAAAAAGAATTCTACTGTCAGTCTAATAGTAATCCCTATATAGGTAATTTGTCTTTTATTTCTGGTTGCTATTAGAATTTCCTTTGTTATTCAACAGTTTCATCACTGTGCACCTGGATATGGACCTTTTTAGTTAGCCTGCTTGGAATTAGCTATTTTTCATGAGCCTAAGGATGAACACATTTAACTAGCTTGAAAAAAATGAGTCATCTTAGCTTTGGTCTCCAATTTTTTTGTAAAGCTTACATTAGACATCTTTTAGAAGGTCTTATCTCCTGTCTCCTACCCCTATAAAGTGTTTATATTTTCCATCTCTTCATCTCTTGCGTTATACTAAAGTTGATTTCTTCAGATCCATCCTAGAATCCACTAACTTTTGTTCTAATCTAATCTTCCAATTTTGATTTCTTATATGTAATTGAACAGTTTACTCACCAAAGGAGCTTTTAACTTCAGTGACAATGATTTCATTTCTAAATTACTTTTGTTTTTTAAATGTGTTTTCATACTATTGTCTTTTCTTTATCCAATTATGGTCTTTCTTTTTACTTATTCAATCAGCTCATATATTAATTTTGTAGCTTTCAAATGTCATCATATAGATTAAATTTATAGTGTCTTCATTTTCTCATCTCTAGTCCATAGTATACCATTCCTCTACCTATTGACCTGCCTACCTATTTACCTATCTTCCCTATGACAGTGGTTTCCTCACTTGCTTTGTAAATTTTTACTATGAGCTTATTTTCAGAAAGAATTGTTCGACCTGTGCAGTGGAAATAACCATGACAACGTAGTTTCATGTTTACTTTTGCAGAGACTGGTTTTATTGTTAATTTCTTAGCTCAGACTTCCTACAGTCAATAAGCGTGCAAATCTGAACCTATACCCACAAATGGCTGACCTATTTCTAATTTCACTCTCCCCTCCTAATACTCTACAACCCAAGTCCATAGACAGTAAGCAAGTCTCCCTGACATTTTCTCCAGGCAAGTAGAGTTTCCTAATTTTTTTTTTTTTAATGGTTTGGGTTATATGTTGAAGCTCAATTCCAGCTCCTGGCTGCACATTTCCCTATGGGGGGGGTGTGGGGTTTAAAAATCCCAGCCCTGGCCTTTTATGACTATATCTAAAGCTAACAATTCTTATGGACTTACACGGTGTGAGTCCCTGTTCACCACTCCAAATACACATTCTCTCTCTACTTTTTGATTTCTTTGTTGTTGTTTATTTGGTCTATCATTTCTATGTCTTTGTCATGGCAACACAGCCCAACAACCAAAAATTATTTTGTTATGCTCCCAAAGTTTTTGGAAACCCTCCAATTAGAAGTTTAAAAGTAAGCTTGTTTGTTTGCTATTTTTCTGGAGTTAAAATTATATAAGTATATGTATGTAAATATAGTCCTCCCATAAAGTTGCAGCCCCAAACAACTGCAAGAAGGGCAGGTGGCAAATATGTTGAGTAGGCTGGAGAGTGGAACCACCAAAATCACTCGTGAAGTCCTCTCTTTTGCATGGTGTCTGAGCCAGGCAGGGGACTGGGAGAATGGTCATTGGGGGCTAGATAATAAATTGTTACCCTGACCCCTCCAAAGCCTGCTACCGTGTCACAGACCAAGGCACTACAGTAATCAACAAGCTTGGGAAACAAGACAACTTGTTTCTGGGGGTTGAGAATCAGTTTGGCTTCTTAGACTTGCATTTTTTTGGTGCCTGTGGCGGTGTGTGGCAGTGTGTGTGTGTGTGTGTGTCTGAGTGTGTGTGTATGTGGGGAGGAGTTAAACACCAATTTCCTTACATGCTCATTATTTGGTAATTTGGGCTAGACTTGATGAAGACAGCCTCTCCTTATGTGGTGTTAAGTGGAGTAGATCATTTGGGTGCTGGACAATTCACTTTCATGACGACTCACAGCTCTGGCAGATCTGTGCTTGCTGTGATATCAGCCATGACTGTGGGAGAGGGGCTTTGGTTTTTCCCCATTTGGGTCTATCTAAGGTCTGCCTGAACTTCCCCTAGAATTGATGGGTAGGTTCCAAGTATAAGCATCCCAAGGAACCAGGCAGAAGTTTATGGCTTCTCAGAATCTAGCCTCAGATGTTACATGAGAAGATAATAATTTTTATTTACATCTTCCTCTCAAAAGGGAAAACATGCCTTCTGAAGGAAAGGTAAACTTGCAAAGCAATGCAATATAATATCTGCAAATGGAGAGACCACATGGAACGGTGGTTATGCACTGAGTCTAGGATCAGATTTGGTTTGGCTCTTCTACCTGCTAGCTGTGTCATCCTGACAAGTTAATTAATGTCTGTGACCTTCAGTTCCCTCATTGGTACAAGAGTGTAACACTGGTGCTTACTTTGCAGGGTTATTGTGAGGATGAAATAACACACAAAAAACACTAACGTGCTATTTGAGACTTGAGCTATTACAGTTGTTAGGCTGTTGCCATAGTTGGTATTAGATCACACCATGGTCTGCTTTCTGCCTCCCAACATCACATCGTCATTATTTGTTACTTTCTATAGTCCAGAGGGTTAAAAACAGAAAGACTTCATGAGGTGTGTGTTAAGTCAGGAGCCTGCTTTTACCAGGCACATGTTGCCACAGCCTTGGAGAGACAGCAGAAGTGAGTCTATTCTACATGCAACCTGGGGCAAGGCCAGATTCCCTCTTCTTACACGTCTGCCCTGACCCACCCCTTTTTGGGATTCAAGGTGTTCCACCCAGAATCAAACATGTTCTCTGGAAAGAACCTGATGGAAATCCCTATAATCACAGAAGAAACAGATTCCACACTTCCACCCCCAACCCACCCCCATGCCCACCTTAGGGCATTTCAAGCACCAGCAATGAAGCAAGCAGAGACTTTACCCAAATCACTAACACTCACACCCATGTTCGGAGAAGGCAATGGCACCCCACTCCAGTACTCTTGCCTGGGAAATCCCGTGGACAAAGGAGCCTCATAGGCTGCAGTCCATGAGGTCGCTAAGAGTCGGACACGACTGAGCAACTTCACTTTCACTTTTCACTTTCATGCATTGGAGAAGGAAATGGCAACCCACTCCAGTGTTCTTGCCTGGAGAATCCCAGGGACAGAGAAGCCTGGTGGGCTTCCGTCTATGGGGTTACACAGAGTCAGACACGACTGATACGACGCAGCAGCAGCAGCAGCAGCAGCAGCAGCAGCACACCCATGTTTAGAATTACTCCTTTCCTTAGTGTAAGCTCAAATAAGCAGCCAGCTACTGTGGAAAGGAACCAAGGCAAATAAGCAGATGAGTCATCTACACTTTTAAGGTCGCTGGAAGTCTTGCCTACTGCAAAGGGTGCCATCTGCTCAGGTTACACCTGGATAAAACAAAGACAAGACCCTACATAGCTGAGACCTCTAATCCAGTGTCATCAATGGATTTAAGCATGACAGGTGAGCCAGCATGGGGCTGACTATACACTGGAAAGTAGCAATCAGGAGAGAAAACAAGATAAAGTGAGGGATGGATGCTACAGGGATAAAGATGAGATTGGTCATTTGGGAAGGAAATTGATGTGCAGACAGCATGGTGGTGTTAGAATCTGGTTCTCCCTCCACTGAAAAACAAACAAACAAACAAACAAACAAACAAAACAAGCCCTTCAGTTGAAAAGCTGGATGGGGAAGATGGCTGCTCTCAAGCACACCAAGAGTTCCACCTCATCACATGACTGCTCCAGAACAGCAAAGCCTAAAATACCAGCTAGAATTGGATCACTTCCTCAAATGCTTAAGGTCTTTGAATATCAAGGTTATGAAGGTCCCAAGTTATATATCCATGGAGTTGGTTTTGCCAGTGTCTTTTCTGGACAATCTCAACATTGCCCATGGTGTATAGGAGCCTACTTTCTCTTGCAGTTGGAAGTATGTCTCTTGAGAATTCCAGGCAGCTTGCTAAGCTTTCCTGCAGCACAGGAATGATCTCTAAAGCAGTCTGATCTCATTCAGCAACCTGAACAAGAAATATCTTTCAACATTAGGGAATCCTATAGGGACAAATTGTAATTCTGCCTTCTAACTAGCACATAATCATGTAAGAAATAACTTGGACCAGAGTCATCAAAAAAGTATTATGGAAGGACGAAAGGAAGAAGTCTTCAAAGCATGAATATTCACACTGATCGGATTCTTGTCTCAGGCAACTTATAGCCCTACAGCCAGTACACACCATCAACTCTTATTCAACGAACACACATTCAACAGAAATTTATTCAGCACATGGTTAATGCCAAGAACATACTTAATTGTACCACAGACTCCATCCTCCAAATCTGGACATTCTTTTGAATCTTTCCCTTGGCCAAAACCTCAAAGTTCAGTTCAATTCTCACCTCCTCCAGTAAAGTTTTTCATTAATTCTTCCAATTCACTTGTTCTCCTCTCCTCATATTGTGGATCGTTGTCTACTGATCATTTTGCACTTGATTAAATAAATGGCTTCCCTGGAGGCTCAGAGGGTAAAGCATCTGCCTGCAATGCAGGAGACCTGGATTCGATCCCTGGGTGGGGAAGATCCCCTGGAGAAGGAAATGGCAACCCACTCCAGTATTCCTGCCTGGAAAACCCCATGGATGGAGAAGCCTGGTAGGCTACAGTTCATGGGGTCGCAAAGAGTTGGACATGACTGAGCGACTTCACTTTGTCACTTTAAATATTATGACGTAAGAGTGATCAAGATGCTAAGTCTTGAAACCATGACATGTTTAAAAAAATGTGAAGGAAAAGATAACATTTAGTACAGCACAAGAAAAAAAGTATCATACTTTCTCAATGTTATCTTTATATATCCAAAGGCTTTTATACGCACTATTAGGCTCATCCTGTGATCACAACAAGATTAAACTTACAAGTTTAATACCGGTTCTGAAGCCATAAGGTTTCAGATTTCAGCATGACCCTGTGTTTGGTCTACCTCCATCTTTCTTCATTTCTTTATGGTTTGTTTCATTATGGCTACCCTCAGGACACTTTTAGACATTTTTTTCTTAACTGCTTCCCAACGAAATTTTGTTGTTGTGCAGTTACTAAGTCATTTCCGACTCTCTGTAACCCCATAGACTGCAGCATGCCAGGCATCCTTGTCCTTCACTACCTCTTGGAGTTTGCTCAGACTCATGTCCATTGATCTGGTGATACCATCCAATCATCTCATTCTCTGTTGCCCCTATACTCCTCTTGCCCTCAGTCTTTCCCAGCATCAGGGCCGTCTCCAATGAGTCCACTTCTTGCATCAGGTGGCCAAAGTATTGGAGCTTCAGCATCAGTCCTTCCAATGAATACTCAGGGTTGATTTCCTTTAGGATTGACTGGTTTAATCTCCTTGCTGTCCAAGGGACTCTCAAGAGTCTTCTCCAGCACCACAATTTGAAAGCATCAATTCTTGGGTGCTCAGCCTTCTTTATTGTCCAACTCTCACATCCATACTTGACTACTGGAAAAACCACAGCTTTGACTACACGGACCTTTGTCGGCAAGTTATGTTTCTGCTTTTTAATGCACTGTCTAGGTTTGTCATAGCTTTTCTTCCAAGGAGCAAATGTCTTTTAATTTCATGGCTGCAGTCACCATCCACAATGATTCTGGAGCCCAAGAAAATAAAATCTGCCACTGTTTCCATTTTCCCCCTATCCATTTGCCAAGAAGCAAGAGGACCCAGATGCCGTGATCTTTATTTTTTGAATGTTGAGTTTTAAGCCAGCTTTGTCACCCTCCTCTTTCACCTTCATCAAGAGGCTCTTAGATCCTCTTTGCTTTCTGCCATTAGGAAGGTATATATATTCTACATATCTGAGGCTGTTGATACTAATGTCATGAATATACCAGATATCTGGTTATGCAATACCACCATCTTTGAGAATGCATGGTTCACATGGAGAACTAAGGAACTGCTTGTGTCAGGATACTTGGTAAGATGCCTGAAAGCAAAAATATTTCTCAGCTATCACCTCAAAATTGCTCTACACAAATAGCTACTCAACAAATTGCTGACCAAATTATTAATGAACTACTCAAAACCCAATTCCCTACTGTTACAGCAATTCTTAGGTAGTCAAATGGACTTGACTTAATTTGACCTTTTCTTGTTACAAGAGTAGGTGTTTCAAAAAACTGTTTTCAGAAAAAGCAGACTAAGAGGCTGTTTACATATAGGTCTGTAGATACATGTTGACAACGTCTAATGTCTTATCTCCCAAAGACAAGAATGCTTTACATTGGCACAGGAGAAGTGACTTTACTACAACAAAAGAACTGTTCAAACAGTTATGTGTTATTTAAACAGGTATCTATTTATGGCAAGAAAATCTAATTTATCATTTATGACAGAATTATAAATTTCCCTTTGGAAATATAATTAAGTAAGTGACATTTTAAATATCAAGTAAATACAGCATCTTTATTATTAGTGCATATGGTGTTATGTGGATATGGTAAAACTAAAATTTCAAAAAACCAGTCTAATATTTATATCAAGTCATTTGAAAATTTGGGAAGGTGGGTTACTCATCCTATCCCAGAAAGTGTCCACTTCTGAAAAGGAATAACAGCCGCCATTTACTGAGTGTTTACTGTGTACCAGGCACCAGTCTAAACCCTTCACATGCATTAATTCATCAAATTTCCAGCATGTACTCACAAGAAGACTATCCTTATCTTAGATATGAAGAAACTGAGGTATTACAGATTTAAATAACTTGCCCAAAGTCCCACTATTAGTTAGTGGTGGAGCCATGATACAAACGCACAAGCTGTGGCCTGTAGTTACCTGGCTATTCTCCACCATTATTCCCATGTTAGTCAAAGGTGATCTGAAATGTTTCTGATCAAGGCATCATATTTAGAAGAACTGATTGTTTCCTACCTGCTAGATGTCCCTACAATTCAAATACTAGCAATTAAAGTTTCAAGACACTTAGTGCTCCAGGTAGAGAAAATACAGGGCCATGTAATGAAGATGAGCTCTCTTTTCTAAGCTTACTGGGCCCAGCATGTCAGACAACATTGAGATCTGAGTCACAGGTAAAGAGAAGACTGCAGATCAAGGTCAGGGGAGAAAGTTGATGGCAGCAAAGACCTACCAAAATCTTCTGGGGCAGCTAGAAAATCCAGCAAGATCACAAGGGTCTTGTGTTATATAGAAGAGAAAAAAATGGATGCTCTTAAAAGAGATACTGCAGCTGGTATGATCGAGTTGGTAGTGGTCAGTGAGAGAGGGGTAAGTCTCCACTTTACAAGTTGATGACTTCAAGAAGCCTTTCCAGTAGTTTCCTCTGGTAGTCTGTTCATTTATATCTCCAGTGCTGGCAAAGACCCATATCACACCATGGTGTCTGCTGCAGTGCATAATTAGAAAGCAGTTAATTCTAAATCATTAAAAGTGTTGCCCAGGATTGGAAGGATTCATGGAAAGGGAGACAGTACGAAGGCATGAACTTGCAGTCTTTTGGGCAGGCTTCCTAATCTAGTGGGAAAAGAACAAACTAAACCTTAGATTTCTTAAATTTTAGGAGAAGGGTCAATGGGGAAGCAGAGATGGAATTACAAGTTAAGTCAGACAATATGAAAATTCATGCATTTTCGGTAGGTTGAAAGAAACATTTCCTGGGAACCAAGCCCATATGACTAATTACAGCCAGGGACAGGGCTTCTATTCAGAAATAACTTTCATTTAATTCTCTTGAGAAAAATCTCAACAACTTTCAAGGAAAACACAGCTATTCAATTTCTGCCCATTATCCAACACAGAAGTCTTTCTTATACTATATTAATCACCAAAAAAAAAAAGGTCAAAATTATGTGTGTCAGACAACCTAATAAGCAATGAAGGCAAGGTATAGGTCAGTCTCAATTTACGGAAAGACAAATACCATAAAGATATCCTACAAGGTTAGAATATTTTTACAGAGGTCTCAAAATTCCCTAGGTTTTCAAGAAAGCCTACATTTTGGTCCCTCAAGCAAATGAGCTATTCATTTAAATGAACAAGTTAGTAGCCTGATCTAAAAATAGCCATACAATTAACAGTGTACTATATAATTAAAATTCGTATATCATTAAATTATGCGGACGTTAACTTCACTATGAATTCTTT
>NC_091251.1:42755000-42772500 GCF_042477335.2 Ovis canadensis | reverse complement strand
AATATCTGAAAACATTTACAGATACTAGAGGAATTGACTACTTGTAGGACATGATGAATGGGCCTTTCAAACACCCGGAGACAGCTCTGCAAATCTCCCCGGCTGCTAAAGCCCTCATTTGATTTTCCAATTTACTCCTCTTAAATTTATCTTCCCACTAAAAATAAAAAGTGCTGATATTTTTCCCCAGTGCCATCCCGGAGAAGATGACTCCAAAGGGTTACTCTGGCAGAACTAATCTGCTTACACCTGCTCTTCCTCACCTGACAGAGCCGAGGCCTTCTAATGCCTTTTCGTCTGATCATTAAACTGAACCGAATATGCCTTCAGCTCCACGTGAAAGAGTGTAATTAGTATACTTGTCAAGCCAGGTACAGCCCTGCTTACCCTGCTTTTTTTCCCTCCAGCAGCTAATGAACTGCTCCCATCTCATTATTCAAAAATAAAAAGGCACTTAGTATACTATGAACTGATTTCCCTTGCTTTTTTTCTTTTTTTAAGAAGTAACAAGATTCGGTGCTGATCAACCCTACCATTAAGTGACAAAGTGATAAATATCCTTCTGGATTGGTGGAAAGTTGGCCACTCGGTAGTCTGAAATGACACTAAACTAAAATACTTTACGAGGCAACTTGGAGAGTTCTGCCATGCTTAATTGAATTTGAAAGCCCCCACCAAATTAATCAAATTCATTATTCTCCACCTTTATATATATATATATACACCGATGTTCAGCATATTCATACTATTCTATTCTTTTCCCCACAGCACTTCGCACCATAATATTTTCTATCATTTGCTTATTTATACATTTATGGTTGGTCTTGGCTACTGAGATGTAAGCTCCTGGAGGACAGGGATTTTTGTCGATTTTTTGTTTCATTGATGGAAATCAGTAAAGGGAGAATGAACGAAAAACATTCATATGGATACATAGCTCCTTTAAATTATAATGAAATGTGGATTTATTCTAAAAGGTCCAAAATTTAAAAACTTTTTTTTCTTTTGACTGAATAAGAATGTGAGGGAGGAAAACAAAGATGCACAGAGAAATAAAAAATCAAAGAAAAACAGTGTGGAAATAATTGTTCTACCTCCTTCTGCTAAATAAAAGCTAAGCAAAATTTTAAAAACTTAAAAAAAATGAATAATATTTAATAACATTTCACTTCTTTATGCCTGAAACATGCTGATATTTTGAATGTTTCAGAAATCTGTGTCCTCTATTTTGATTTCTGGGAACAAATGCCAATATTGCCAAGGTCAAACAAATTTTAAAATATAAAAATCTATAAAATGATAAAGTACTTAAGACAGGTCACATGATTATCCCTTAGAAGAAAACAAGGATGATATATTCCAAATTTGTCCTAGATCCAAAGGTGACTTCACTTTGTTTACACTGTGTTGTGTTGTGTTAGTTGCTCAGTCATATCCATCTTTTCTCAGCCTATGGACTCCTTTTTCATCAGGCTCCTCTGTCCCTGGAATTCTCTAGGCAAGAACATTGGAGTGGGTTGCCGTTTCTTTCTCCATTGTTTACATTACTGCGTGAAACACTAGGCTCAGTTTGTAGAGACACATCTGTTACAAGCACAAAAAATTTCAGAAGAAAGATATTAACATGTTTACTCTATAACAATTCTGATCTAAGCTGAATATGAGTCTATGTGAGGATATTATCTCCCCTGGTAGACCATATGCTTCTTGAGGGCAGATGACCCAACACAGACAGAAGACCCAGCTTGCCACAGAGAGGGGAGCACATATTCTGTGTGTGTGTCTGTATAGGTGTGTGTGTGTGTGTGTGTGTGTGTGTGTGTGAGAGAGAGAGAGAGAGAGAGAGAAAGAGAGATACACACATACACACACAATACATCAGACTATCTGATTAAAAAATAAGAGAATTTTAAAAACAAAATCTGCCCCATTGTCACCGTTTTGTTGACCTTATCTCCCGCAGCCCTTTTGCCTTTCCTACTTCTGCTAAAGATAAACTTTTCTGCTTTCAAATCAGAAAGCTAGGCCAGCAGCCTCACACAAAGAACATCACTGATGCCAGTGCTGACTCAAAGAACATGCAACAGACGAATGGTTTCGTGAATGGTGCAGCCTACCTCCTTCATCCCCAGAGACACAAAGATCTCTTCCCTGCAGCTGAAAATTTAACCTGAAACAACTAAACATGCAACTTATTTAAAGGAATGTTCTTAAACAAGTCACACTTTTCTTTATCAAATGTTCATCAATAGTCTGAAAACAGGAACAGCTACCATGGAAATGCAGAAAACCAAGAGTGAAACAAGAAATAATTTTTAAAGTAAGAAACAGGCCTAAATTGGGTCCATGTTTTAAAAAAGAATTCACCTTTATTTTTATTTCTTATTTCACTTCACAAAGTATTGCCCTTAATAATCAAAACTAGTTGATTTGCAAAAACAAAACAGTGTTTGCTCATAAACAGGACAGATTTGTGAAAATATAGAATGGACTAAAGAAGTTAACTTTTGATGGTTATTATAGCATTTACAGGTCTCTGTGAAGAGTATGTAACCAAAGAAAATTTATCAGTATTTCTGCAGAGGGTTTTACTTTGGAATGATGCTAAGTAATTTCATTATTGAGATGAATGAGAGATGAGGACAAGCATCTGCTCAGTTCATGGGTAACAGAGAAAGGAGAAGGGGAGGGGCATACGGAATTAAACGATTAGAAGGTGTGTCACAAATTTAACACCTAAATCAAAATAAAAGGTGCTTAGTAAGAATATAACTCAAATAAAAAATATATACAAGTTATAAACATAAATATCTAAATACACATATATATATAGTTAATATATAGAGAAAAGAGATAAAGTTTCTTTAGTAGAAGAATTCCAAATAATACATCAAGATACTTCTTCCTCCAGGAGGTGGAGTTTAGTCTCCTGACTCAGTTTGAGTGTGGGCTAGATTTAGTAACTTGCTTCCAAAGAATAGAGTATGGGACTTCCCTAGCACCCCAGTGGTGAAGACTCTGCAGTTCCAATACAAGGAACTTAGGTTTGATCCCTGGATGGGGAGCTAAGATCCCACATGCTGTGCAGCACACCCAAGAAAACATTTTTTTTTTTTTTAAATGGAACAAGGAAAAGAGCAATTTGACAGTGGAGAAATATGGCAACTATCACCTTAACCAAGAGACTAAGGTTAACATAACTACGGACAGGTTGTATCAGTATCATGTACTTCTTGATATAGTATGATTATAAAAGCTACAATCTAGTCCCATAAGAAGAACAACTCAAATGGATATCAGACATACCCAAATGGAGAGACATACACAATTACCAAATGGATATTCTTCAAACTCAGCATGGTCATCAAAACCAAGAAAGGGCTAAGTAACTTCACACACCAGAGGAGATTGAGGAATGTGATCACTAAATGCAACATGGGACCCTGCACAGGATCTGGAACCGGCTGGGGTGGGGGGAGCCATTAATTTTAAGAAGTAGTAAAATTCAAAATAAAGTCTGAACTTTATAATGTTATAATGTTAATCAATAAAATATTCTTAATAATGTTAATCAATATATTATTGATTAACAGTAATGTATCAATCACTTGGCAATCATTTGTCTTTGTGTTGGCAAGTATAAAACAGTGATGTAAAATTACAGCAACCAGTCCATTCTGAAGGAGATCAACCCTGGGATTTCTTTGGAAGGAATGATGCTAAAGCTGAAGTTCCAGTACTTTGGCCACCTCATGCGAAGAGTTGACTCACGGGAAAAGACTCTGATGCTGGGAGGGATTGGGGGCAGGAGAAGAAGGGGACGACTGAGGATGAGATGGCTGGATGGCATCACGGACTCGATGGACATGAGTCTGAGTGAACTCCGGGAGATGGTGATGGGCAGGGAGGCCTGACGTGCTGCGATTCATGGGGTTGCAAAGAGTCGGACACGACTGAGCGACTGAACTGAACTGACTGAAAACTGATGGTAGGTATAGGGAGAATGCTCTGTATTATCTTTGCAGCTTTCTGTAAATCTGAAAGTATCCCAACAACACTTTGATTTTAAAAAGTAAAAGCTTTCTAGTGGACTTTCTGCCCTGAGTAATGACCTCATGAGAAATACAACCCTTCCATTTACCACCAAAACCCAACTCCTGTTGCTTTTGAAAGAATATTGGCTAAAAGAATTCCTGAGGTATAATTATGAGTGATGATGGCAGAAAAAAATAGTTTTAAATGTCCATAATATATAGATAGACCAAGCAAATGCTGTTTTGTCATTACAAGATAAAATAACTTGGTAAAAGAATTTAAGAAATGAGAGTGAATCCTCCCATTGAATTTCTCCCCATAAAGACCACCATAAAAAGTATTTCAAGAGGTTTCAGGGTTTCCAAAATTATCAGAATTGAAATTTGAAGAGTACTTAAAGAAGATGAAGGGTAAATTAATTCCTTCATGTACTTCAAGTAATTATTAGAATATCACTAACTACTACTACTACAAAAGTCACCATCATTTGAGTGGTACTATGTGCTAAGCAGCATGCTACATACTTTATAAAATCATCCTTAATCTGTATATAACCTTGAAACATAGACATTCTTATTCAGTTTTAAAGAAAAGCAAACCATGACTCCCAAAGAATTTAACAAGGTGGCAGCTAGTATAGGATCCAACTGGGATAATAGCTCAACAAGTAGAAATACAGGAAAATTGTAACAGATAAGATTTAGGTAGAAAGGAGGTAAACCTCTCTGACATTTAGAGAAGCTAAACACTTGGGTAATAGTCTAACCAATACTATTAATTCACATTCATTAAATAATAAGAAGATGACTCTAAAATCAAAAGACCTAAGTCTTCCCTTTCTCATTGCTTTTGTTCAATCCTTTGGGCATTTAGACACATAATGAGGGTAGGCGGAGGAGCAGGTAGGTGTTGGTGTTCTGAGTTCAAGTCTCAGCTCTTGCCCTCTCTAACTGTATGACTAGGCTGGTCATTTATCCTGAGTATTGTTTATCACTTACAAAATTGTAAAATATATATGTCTTATCTATGTTGAGCATTTGTTGTATAGGTCAAATCAGTCACTCAGTTCAGTTCAGTCGCTCAGTCGGGTCTGACTCTTTGCCACCCCATGAACCACAGCACGCCAGGCCTCCCTGTCCATCAACAATTGCCAGAATCCATCCAAACCCATGTCCATTGAGTCAGTGATGCTATCCAACCATCTCATCCTCTGTCGTCCCCTTCTCCTCCTGCCTTCAATCTTTCCCAGCATCAGGGTCTTTTCAAATGAGTCAGCTCTTCGCATCAGGTGGCTAAAGTACTGGAGTTTCAGCTGCACCATCAGTCCTTACAATGAACACCCAGGACTGATTTCCTTTAGGATGGACTGGTTGGATCTCCTTGCAGTCCAAGGGACTCTCAAGAGTCTTCTCCAACACCACAGTTCAAAAGCAGCAATTCTTCATCACTCAGCTTTCTTTATAGTCCAACTCTGACATCCATACATGACTACTGGAAAAACCATAGCCTTGACTAGACAGACCTTTGTTGACAAAGTAACGTCTCTGCTTTTTAATATGCTAAGTTGGTCAAATAACTTTTTTAAAGAATAAAGTTATATTCCAATGCTTTATGAGTTATCTGCAAAATTCCTAAATTTCCTCTCAATTTTGGAGCTGAAATGCTCTGTACTCCTGTGTTACCTACTCAACAAAAAATGGTAGGTAGATACATTATCAGCAAAATATGTAACTCAAGTCAACAAACATTTATGAATGTGAGACCAGGGAATGAACCAAGACAAGGAATGTAGGCCACCAAAAATTACTCCTGTATTAGTTATACAAAATGTCTTGGACTGAGAGACAAAAGCAAAAAGTTGGAGGTTAGGCGGCATAGTGAAGAAGATAAATCATTTCCTGACGTACACAATTTAGTTTTAGCAAGAATAAGTTGGTAATCCCCATCATACAAAGATTAGCTTGTATACAATGACATCACAGTTTGCCCATGATCCCAAAGGTCAAGGCATGGGCCCTGAATGAAGAAGTTATCTGCCATCAACAAAGGAGATCTAGTCAAAGGTTGCATTTTATGCCCTTGGCAAAGCAAAGGAAAGTCCCTCACATTGTCTGTACATTTTTATCTGGCTAATGAATAAATAATATTTGTATTTTCCAAAAATGTTGTTCATCAAGCTACTTCAGCAAAAATATTTACTCTACTAAAGAGTTTCTTACAAAATGAAGCAGGGAAAAAAAATACAGCACACAATTATCTTATTCTTAAATATATTAACATTCTCTCATGAATTAGGAGAAAGTGGAATTCCTAAATTCTCAAACTGTGACGTAATATTGGTTTTATTGATTCTCTGCACAATTTGTGGGAGTACCCAATCATTATTTTGACAGTTTTATCATAAGGTAATAGACTTCCTTTTAGATAATTGCAGTTACCACATTCAATTTCAACCTTCCATAGGATTTTTTCCTAGATACAGCTTTACTGTCAATCCCAGATCACATTACTTTCTTTTTATAGCTATACACACAAAGCATTTTAGGCGTTACACCTAATTATGTCAGCACAATAACAATTTAAAAGCTCATCATTAAGAAGTAAAGGTTAAGCACTTATATGTTAAGACTCCTTTTTATAAAGACATATAGCACTATATGACATAAGTAAATGAATTACACAAGCAGTAAAAGTCCAAGAGTCACAAAAATATAAGTCTTCTTTTAGGATAAACAGGGAAACTTGATGAGTTTATGTTCAGGCAATAACATTTGTAAATTCAGTGCTGACTACCAACCTTTCTGACTCATGAAAACTATTAAGCTACAGAAGTTTCACAACACAGAGTTGGGTGAAAAAATACTCTTTTTCCTAGGGAGGCAGTTTAGTAAGATCATTAAGAGCTTAAGCTCTGGAACCTAGTCACTACTCACCGTTTGACCTGGGGCAAGACACTCAAGGTCTCTGTGTCTTGGTTTTCTCATTTGCAAATGGGACGACTACTACTACTTCTCTCATAAAGTTGTTCTGAGGATTAATACCCTAACATTACATAAAGCTCTTAGAAAGCGCCTGAAAGAAGAAAGAAAGAAAGTGAAGTCGTTCAGTCGTGTCCAACTCTTTGCGACTCCACGGACTGCAGCCTACCAGGTTCTGTCATCTACCAGGATTTTCCAGGCAAGAATACTGGAGCAGGTTGCCATTTTCTTCTCCAGGGGATCTTCCCAACCCAAGGATTGAACCTGGGTCTCCCACATTGTAGGCAGACGCATTACCATCTCAGCCACCAGGGAAGTCCAGAAAGTGCCTGGCATATATATATATATATATATATATATATATATATATATATATATATACTATGTGCTATGTGAATATCAAATATTATCATTGCTAACCTGAATTCCCTTAAGCCTGTAGTAATTAAATAAAGACACAAAAAGTGATCAAAACTGAAAAGTGATCTAAGCCAGTAGATAAGGTGGTAGAAATGTTGTGCTGTCCAAAAACTTCGTTTGGTTTTTTTTGGTAACATCTTATGGAAAAACACAAACATTTTGGCCAACCCAATATGATGAGAGCCAAGAGACTAGCTACTCATGGAATGTAGGAGGATGGGGCATTTCAGCTCTAGAAGAAAAGTCAAATTTGAGGTTCAGAAGTTCTCTGTAGAAGGACCTACTGTGTAGCACATGGAACTCTGCTCAGTGTTATATGGAAGCCTGGATGAGAGAGGGGACTTTGGGAGAGAAAGTATATGTGTTTAGTTTTCAGTCATGTCTGACTGTTTGCGACCCTTTGGATTATAGCCTGCCAGGCTCCTCTGTCCATAGGGTTTTTCAGGCAAGAATACTGGGGTGGGTTGCCATTTCCTCCTCCAGGGGATACTCTCGACCCAGGGATAAAACCTGTGATTCCTTTGTCTCCTGCATTGCGGGTAGATTCTTTACCCACTGACCATCATGGATACATGTACAGGTATGGCTGAGCCCCTCTGCTGTTCACCTGGAGCTATCACAACATTGTTAATGCGCTACGCCCCAATACAAAATAAAAAGTTTAAAACAAGAAGTTCTTTGCAGAAAGAGTGAATTAATTAGGCTCAAAGGAATTCTAACTATTGAGGCAAAAATTGGTATCCAAGGCTTAAACCTAAATGAGAAAACAACACAGAAATCAACACTGATCTGCACAAAAAGGCAGAAAAACTAAGAACACCATCTTGATAAGCTTGCAGTCTTCCACAGATGTGTACCTATGTGGGGCACAAGAGCAAGTGTTAGCAGGGATAAGGTCAGATAATGACCAGCAGACGGCAGAAGGGAGCAACTGCAAAGAGGCTTGGCTTTGTGGCAGCTCAATTGAGCTGTTAACCCTCCCAAAAATTTAAGCCATGATATCTCTCAGTCTAATGTATTTCATCATTTGGGAGGGAAAGGGAAAAAATCGCTATTCTCCACTCCATAATTTTCACATTCCACTTCATAATTACAAAACTATCAGAAAATGGCATGGCGTCTTGACAGGCTCAGGCAAAAATTCTGTTGTTCTCCCCCATGCTTCCCTTGAGTCAATTTACCTAGCTGAAAGAAATATAAATGAAGAAATAGCTCTTTATTAAAAAGGAAAACTATACAATATACTTTCACTTCCAAATTAACCACTCCTCTTAAAATAAACAAAAAGTGTTTCTAGTAAATTGCTGTGTTTCTAAAGGATAAAAACAAGTCAACATAGCTCTGCAATAAATATTCTAGAATGACCAAAAATGTCAATAAATATCTCATATCAAGCTGAAAAATAAGAAATAGTGATGAACAGAGTTACCTTACATATTAATCTATGCAAACAAAAGTTTTTTTCAAATTCTAAGACAACTCTGCTGTATTGTAAAATTTTTAAATGATTTTCCTTAAACAAAAAATACAGGAAATCAGGACGATAGCAGAAAATATACTATATAGAAGTATCCATACATACATAAACCAGTTTTTTTTGAGACAAAAGTTCCAGTAGGGGTGGGTGGGGATTATTTCTATGAATGTCAAGCAACAACTTGTCATCAATCCTTGATTACTCTTATCTCTCAGGCTGTGATTCAATCTTGCAATCCTACTGTTGGCCCTTTCCCTGCGACCCGCTCACAAAAGTAACCCTCCATCCCCAACAACCTGTTCACTGATCAGTTTGCTTTTTCTATCTTAAAACTCTCCTCGCAAGCTGTTGAGAAAAATAAGAGGAGGGACATCAATCAAAGTTTTCTACAGCCAGAACAATTTATAAGAAGTTCAGTAAGGTATCAACATCAATAGCTAAGGTAGATCGTTTCTTAATTTCAAGTAGCCATCCACTGCTTACACCCACTATCATGGATTTAATGAAGACAGAGTTCATTAAATGCTGCTGACTATACTGTATATAAAGCATAGCTGAAATCTAATTCCAATTCTGAGCTTCTTGAATGACAAAAGCTTTCAGTATAGTCATTATCATTAATATTTATCATGCAATGAATGTGCTTCTATATTTCTTTTTCAAACTAATGAAAATAAGTCATTTTCTCATTCCACCAGTTGTAAAAAAGCAAGTCTATAAATAGATCTAAGAACATGCCTACCCATAGATATGATTTTTATCAACAAAAGCTAAGGGTCCAAAATAAGCTAAAATGACTACTCCTGGAATTTCACCTGAATTGAATTTAGACTAGCAAGTTTCAAAAGACAGTATAGGGTACCAGAGTTTTGAAGAAACGGAAAACATCATATGGTGTAGAAACTTTGAAAGTCTTTTAATTAAGACTTTAAAAAATGTTTTAAAATTATATAAAAGAATGAAAGCCACCCACATGCCATGTGTAAGGAAATACACTCTGCCATTTAACTAAACATGTAATCAATAAACAGGAGATATGCAAAGCACTGGAAACAATCTCCTCTACACTGAGCTAGAGAAGCTCTGGGCCTTCACTTCCTCTCAATGAGTACTTACTCCTAGAATGTGCATCAGCTCCTTACAATCACTTTACCACTATTAAGGGGGCAGAGAAATTTAAGGTGCCATGCAAATAAAAATTCAATCATTAATAATTTAAGGATTAAATAATGTACTTGAACAGTTAAGAATTAAATGAGGTTCACAAACAGAATGAGGAGTGCCTCCTCCCATTGGAAATGTCTTGGAAAGAACATTCCATTTACAGATGACTTAAAAATCGACATCAAGCTCCTGAGAAGGAACCTTAAACTTTCAACTACGCAGAAGCATTCTGTAAGATATGCTGCAGAACGCCAGTTAGTAGCCAAAACTGAATTCAATTTTCTTCCTTTCCCAATTTGAAGCAACTCTTATTTCTACTGCAGAGGAGATAATCCAGTTTGAAATTTCAGATTCATCCTAGGTTCCTTTCACTTCCTCATCACCAGTATCAAGTAAATTGCCCTGTGCTATAGACTTTATTTCCTCGTTCACTTACACAGTAAACCTTAGTTCTGATCTGTATAAATTTTCTAAGACAAATGCGATAGTTTATTGTTCTCTCTCATGACAGCCAGCACCTCCTCACTTAAATCCATTCTACACAGTGTTGCCATGTTATTTTCAACCTTGGTTCATTTTTTTTCTTTTCTTAAAAATA
The DNA here is from genome assembly GCF_042477335.2 of Ovis canadensis. NCBI lineage: Eukaryota > Metazoa > Chordata > Mammalia > Artiodactyla > Bovidae > Ovis > Ovis canadensis. The sequence goes on along the minus strand of NC_091251.1, from coordinate 42,761,828 downwards.
TTTACTTTATTTATTTGGCTGCATGGGGTCCTCAGTTGTGGCGTGTGAGCTTCTCCAGTTGTGGCACATGAGCTTAGCAATTGTGGCACACTGGCTTGGTTGCCCCAAAGCACGTGGGTTCTTAGTTCCCCAACCAGGGATCGAACTCGCTTCCCCTGCATTTGAAAGACAGATTCTCAACCACTGGACCACCAGAGAAGTCCCTCAACCTTGGCTCTTAAGTGCTGTCATAATACACAGCTTCCTGTCATGATCAATTATAAAGTGTATCGCAAGTAATTTATAACTACTATCAAGTGAATGTATTTTTAATAAATGAAAGTTGTTATATATTTATATAATAGTATTACTTGTCTTCATTGTATTTCAATATTTTCTTGAGTAGAAGAGTGGAAGGGGAGTTACAGGAAAGTCCTGGAAATCCTAGTTACCACGAGGTCCAAATGATATCTTTCACCTGTCTTGTTGAAAAGCACTACCATAAAAAAACCAAAAACTCTGATTCTGGCACTCTGCTATTTAGAATCATCAATGGATGATTAAACATAAACTCCTAGGTCTTGAATTCAGTATCTTCTGTTATCTGTTCCTAAAGCTCAACATTCAAAAAACTAAAATCATGGCATCTGGTCCCATCACTTCATGGGAAATAGATGGGGAAACAGTGGAAACAGTGTCAGACTTTATTTTTGGGGGCTCCAAAATCACTGCACATGGTGATTGCAGCCATGAAATTAAAAGACACTTACTCCTTGGAAGGAAAATTATGACCAACCTAGATACCATATTCAAAAGCAGAGACATTACTTTGCCAACAAAGGTCCATCTAGTCAACGCTATAGTTTCTCCAGGGGTCATATATGGATGTGAGAGTTGGACTGTGAAGAAAGCTGAGCACCGAAGAATTGATGCTTTTGAACTGTGGTGTTGGAGAAGACTCTTGAGAATCCCTTGGACTGCAAGGAGATCCAACCAGTCCATTCTAAAGGAGATCAGTCCTGGGTGTTCACTGGAAGGACTGATGCTGAGGCTGAAACTCCAAAACTTTGGCCACCTCATGCGAAGAGTTGACTCATTGGAAAAGACCCTGATGCTGGGAGGGTTTGGGGGCAGGAGGAGAAGGGGACGACAGAGGATGAGATGGCTGGATGGCATCACTGACTCTATGGACATGAGTTTGAGTAGACTCTGGGAGTTGGTGATGGACAGGGAGACCTGGCGTGCTGTGATTCATGGAGTCGCAAAGAGTGGGATATGACTGAGCAACTGAACTGAACTGAACTGAACCGAACCTGGCATGCCACAGTCCATGGGGTGTGTGTGGGGGGAAGCCTGGCATGCTGCAGTTCATGGCGGGGAGTCTGGCATGCTGCAGTCCATGGAGTTGCTAAGAGTCAGACACGACTGAGCTACTGAACTGACCTGAACTGAATCTGTCCAAGTTTAATTCCCACTGTGATTGCACACACAAGCTCTCAGCTAGTGACTCTGGACTCTTAAGCAAATCTCATACTTGGTTCACACATTTCTGTCTTCAATTATCTTCCCCTGCAGCTATACCCCCAAGTCCATAAAGCCTCTCTAAATCAACAAACCAGAACACATCTTTCCATTTACTCCTTCCAGCAGTGCATGCTTTATACAACCCACTAAGCTGAGAATTCTAAAGGCTATGGGTTTTAGGTCTCTTTCTGCCTACCACAGCAACTAAGGTAGTACCCAGCAGATAGTCAGCATTCACATAACTCTTGACAAACCGCAGAAAAATAAAGAACATGAATTCCAAAGGAATTAATATTCCAGTTAGTAAGAGGCCACTCAAAGTCTAATTAGACCCAAATACTGAATGCTTTTCTTATCCTTTTTCTATTAGAGTTTTAAAGACAAGTATACTATGTATTGATTGCCTGGAACACTATTCAAAGCCCTTCATCAGCATTTTTCTGTTTTTTAACTGAAGTTGCTGCTGCTGCTGCTAAGTCACTTCAGTCATGTCCGACTCTATGTGACCCCATAGACGGCAGCCTACCAGGCTCCTCTGTCCATGGGATTTTCCAGGCAAGAACACTGGAGTGGGGTGCCATTGCCTTCTCCATTAACTGAAGTTAAGGTCATTCAAAGAGTAAGAACAAAAATTAGTAATTCCATTGGGAAAAACATAATTTTGGTTGGGGGGAGGGATGAAAGTGAAAGTTAGTTGCTCAGTTAGTGTCTGACTCTTTGCGGCCCCATGGACTATAGCCTGCCAGGTTCCTCTGACCATGGAATTCTCCAGGCAAGAATCCTGGGGTGGGTGCCATTTGCTACTCCAGGGGATCTTCCCGACCCAGGGATCAAACCCTGGTCTCCTGAATTGCAGGCTGATTATTTACTGTCTGAGTTACCAGGGAGAGGTAATTATACGCATGCTAGGTAGAAGAGCATATTCCCTTAAGAAAACCAAGACAGTGAACTGGGATTTCTACAAAATGTTCATCCTCACTACAAATTTCATTCAACTGTATTGTTTATTTTAAAAGGATATATTACTATTAATGGTGAGCTATCTGGAAATAGGGAGGATATACTGCTATATGGAAGAAAGCTAAGAAAAGCTGTATAAAATCTTCAGGAGGTAAACAAAACCATCAGTTTTTGATGTGAACAGAGATATTTTCCCAAAGGTTCTTCAAAACTAATTTGCCTTATATTCAGATTCAAGAACAGTCAATATGCTCATAATTTTATTATAATGCCAGCCTCCCTATTAAAAAGAGCTCTTACGTGGAAGATTTTCATGGAAGAACTGTGAACATTCAGATAATCTTCTACTGTTTAAGGATATTTCCATCTGCTTATTTACGCCACTCAGGAAAGTCCCCACAAACAGAACTACCCATGGTATGACTCTCAGGAGAAAGTCACCATGCTTAGTGTGACATCCACTTATTTCCTCGTGCACACATTTAATACCTGAGACTCAACAGGGACCAGGACATCCAATAAAACTGGGGAGCACTGAATAGTTACATCATGCAAAATGCTGGGCTGGATGAAGCCCAAGCTGGAATCAAGATTGCAGGCAGCAATATCAATAACCTCAGATACACAGATGACACCACCCTAGTGGCAGAAAGTGAAGAGGAACTAAAGAGTCTCTTGATGAAGGTGAATAAGGAGAGTGAAAACGCTGGCTTAAAACTCAGCATTCAAAATCTAAGATCCTGGCATCTAGTCCCATCACTTCACAGCAAACAGATGGGGAAACAATGGAAACAGTGACAGACTTTATTTTCTTGGGCTTCAAAATCACTGTGGACAGTGACTGTAGCCATGAAATTCCTTAAAAGAAAAGCTATAACAAACCTAGACAGCATATTAAAAAGCAGAGACATCATTTTCCCGACAAAGGTCCATATAGTCAAAGCTATGGTTCTTCCAGTATGGATGTGACAGTTGGACCATAAAGAAGATTGAGCATTGAAGAATTGATGATTTTGAACTGTAGTGCTGGACAAGACTCTTTAGAGTCCCTTGGACGGCAAGGAGATCAAACCAATCAATTCTAAAGTAAATCAATCCTGAATATTCATTGGAAGGACTGATTCTAAAGCTGAAGCTCTCAATACTTTGGCCACCTGATGCAAAGAGCTAACTCATTGCTAAAGACCCTGATGCTGGGAAAGACTGAGGGCAGGAGGTGAAAGGGGTGACAGAGGATGAGATGGTTGGACGGCATCACTGACTCAATGGATGTGATTTTAAGCAAACTTCAGGAGATTGTGAAGAACAGGGAAGCCTGGTGTGCTGCAGGCCATGCGATAGCAAAGAGTTGGACACAACCAAGTAAACAACAAGAAAAAGTACAAACAAAGTGATAGAAATTCTAGCCTTCTTGAACAAGTTAAGATGGGAAAGTGAGATCCCAGAAGAAGATGATAAAACATGAAATTAAAACTCAGGCTCCCTTTACAGTCTTTAACTGGTCATCACTTTCCAGTTATGCTCTCTCCTGGTCTAATTAAAACTATGATACAAAATAGGAAAAAAAAATGTATTCTGATATTTATAGGATTGGTTCAAAATATAAGGGCTTTCACTTTTAAGAAAAAACAGCCCCAAGGGTAGTCTACCTGCTGTTGATAACACCCCATGCTAGGAAGAAAATCTGCTGAATAGGGTAGGGTTTAATCACTTGAAATGATGGCCCAAGACGTAAGGAGCGCTTCATCTCCTACTTTTGCTCAGGTCTGTGCTGCAACAGGAAAATCTGAGGCTCTATGCTGACAGCATTTCCTCAACCATTATTCCATCTGCTACTTCATTCACTGTAACGCAGTAAAAAGAGTTGTTGGCTAGGAGCAAGAAGTCTTGGATTTGGGCACCAGCACCATCATAGACCGCCATGCCCTTCGCTGCCTATTCTGTTTAGAAATGCTGGGCAGCCTCAGTTTCCTCACCTATAAATTGGCCTCTTCTGCTTCACCTGGGCTATTTGCAGGCCACAGAAATGCTTACTACTGCTCACCCTCAGAACAAGACAACTTTAGAGTCCATCAGGATTTCAGGAGGAAAAGAAATGGCACAATGTAAGTAAATTTCCCTAGACTAAGTTGGAAGGAAGAAAAATGACTCAATTCAATATTATTGAACAATGTGACTTTGGAATCTGAGCTCAAGTATCAGCTTTATGAAATAATAACCATAGGACCGTGGCCAAGTCACATACACTTTCTGCAATTCAGGTTCATGGTACCTATTGTATCAATATGTTAGATTTTGTTGGGAGGGTAAGTAACAGTACAACATCAAAGTATCCTAAAGCATTGTAAACACAGGACTTAACCAGGGGCAACAGCAAAATCAGTACAAAACTGTTTGTTATCAAAGTGCCACTCAGGTCTCTTGTTAACTACTGAGATGCTGAGTAGAATATACATATCATACTCTAGAAATGATCCCACAAAAAATCCATCAGTACTCCTTAAGAGTAGATATTTTTAACATATGTTACTGAAATCACACGACCTACATGTGCCATACTATTAATGCTACATTTTTATAAAGGAAAAAAAAAATTTAAAACTGAGCATTGATCTAGTGGAAGTAATAGTACATATATAGTACTCTCCACTCCCAAAGGAATAGGATTTTTTTTTTCTCCAATTTCTAATTTTAAGAGGAAAAAATTAAAAATACAAACCAAGACTGACTGAGACTTGCAGCTCATTAAAGCTGAGGTGATTTCCCCTATATAGAATTCTATTGATCTCCATAGTCCACACTAGACAAAAAGTGTGGTCAGGGAGGGGGATGATGGATGCCTCTGCCAATAGCACTGAACAAACCTGTTAGCTAATTGCTACCAAAGACAATTATCCCTGCATTGTTTCATAATGGAAACACATTACAAAACTCTAATATACACACAGGGAAATTTGATGATTTGACTGCGGAGCCATGTGCATTGAATTTCATTGCCAAAGGCCAGCCAGGTCGCTGCTGTGAAGGGGAAGAAAGTGTCAGAATATAAGCCACAGTATCTTAAAGCTTTTTACTTTGAGGGGGAGAGGAGGAAGAAAGAAGAAAGGAAGGAGGAAGGATGAGAAAGACAAAGAAAATAAAGGAAGACCACCAAGTGTCACCAGCAAACTGAATGAATTCTACCATCTGGCAATAATTTTAACATGTTACTTTTTAAAATGATAAACCTCTAATAATGGTTGGTCATTCATCATAAAAAGATTTTTAAAATCATTTCTGTCCAGAAGAATATTTTTACAGCTTTTCAAATGGCAGGGAGCCTACTGGCAAGTATGGAGTTAAAAAGGTGGCTTGACAATAGCCTAGTATGATGATTAAAAATAACATCAAATATCTGTCAGGATTTTACTTAAAGGAAAAAAAAAAATCTGACTCTGTAACAACTCACAGTAAAACAGCCATTAACCCAATCAATTATAAAAGAAAAAGCCTTGAAATACAGTTATTTGATTATATATAATCATAGTGTAATTCAAGCATACAGTATTTACATTTGCCTTCTTTCCAAGAAGCCACATTCTTGAAATACCCTTTGCCTGATATGTTTCTAAATATGCTCATGTCCTTCTCCAGTGTATTCATGCAAGACATTTAATCCTGGCATTGGAATTATAGGAATTCTGATAGACAGTACACACCCAAATTATATTCAGTACTATTTGACTCAACTGTGTAAAATGGTACAAAATAAAAAGAAGAATGTACCGAAGATGTGCCAGTGTTATAAAGATAAATTAACAGCTACAAAATTTATGATCACCCTATTAACTTCATAATTCACAAGTCAATGAATTCTGTTTTACTGTGTGGGCTACTGCTATATATAGGCCAGTCTACCTGCTTCCAACTATGCTGACTACTATTTTGACAAGACCTGGATAGCAGTAGGTCCAAAGCAATCAGAAGGTTGACTTTGACAAATGGCGGTGCTGCGGCGAAGTTGAAAATAACACACATCCACTTTAATCTCTTTCTTGATTAAATCGAAACCATACCATTCTGACATCATGTGATTTGCTCATGAAGCATCACTGCAGGTTACTTTAGAGGCTACATCTATTGAAATGATATTGAATTTTTAGGGGAAGTACTTAATTCATTCAAATGAAACCTTCACAAGGTAACTGGGCCACCAGTCACTGATAACTGCAGATTCAAAGAAAAATCAAAGGAGAAGTCCCTGACAAAAAATAAAAAAAATAAAAATCCAACATGTACTACTGAATGATATTTTAGTAGGTATTATCTTCTACTTTCAAAGAGGGAAGATTATATGCATAAAGCATATTCCAAAGCTCTTTACCT